>NC_135713.1:65407586-65646112 GCF_964656455.1 Halichoerus grypus | reverse complement strand
TAAGAATAATACATAAAATACATTTTATCAAGTAGGCTACCAGCACATCCCAATCAAATCTTTATATATTTATGGAGAAAATCCTCTTAAGATTCAGAATAAAGTCAAATCAAGGTCAACTTATCACAGGTTAGTATCAAAACTCTAAATTAAAAAAAAAAAACTAGCTTCCAATGATAATCAAGAAAATGTCTGGAACCATTAACTCTAAAACCACTGCTTTCATTAGCCAATCAATCAACTGTCTGAAATTCCATCCTGCATAGTTTATTTTGATTTAACCAGGGAGAAGAACAGTCTAACTTAATAAAATGTTCTTAGTAAAGAAATCAACAATATTCCCATCACACACTTACACAAAACTAAGAAGATGTGGGTCACAGGAAGCCTGTTTCATTGACAAAACTACTTAGCATAGCCACATAACTTTATTTTACATATAAGCATATATATGTACACGTACATATATATGTATATATGCGTGTGTGTGTGTGTGTGTGTGTATTTACACTGAGGTTCCTACCATTTCTGATAGTTTTGTTTTAACGTACTTTGTATCTTTATCATTTTCAACTGTTCTTCCTTTTAATCTATTTTTTGGTGAAAAGGGGTACTAGGTGCCATTAATGAAGAAAGAACTTTCTATACAAGACAAAATTCAATTCCTCACCTCCCTAAACCTTTTACAACAAATTTATGAAAGCTACAGGATAAAATATTTTAGTATACGTGACCACGGAAGACACATTTGTGCCTATTGTAATCAAGCATCTAAGAAAGAAAAGGAAAAAAAAAGAGAGAGAGAATTAAGTTCAAAATGCACCACGAAGCTGACTCTAGACAAAGCTACGTCCTTCAAAAGCATTTTTGAAACCATGTCAACATCAACACAGACAACAAAGGAACTGAAGAACAATCAAAGCGTGCTCTGCTTCTCCCCAGGTGCTACACTGAGGAAAGCATGTCTACACCGAGTGGCTGGCGGGTCAGCAGGCTCACTCTCCCCAATTCCCTGGGTTCTTTCAAGCATGTCGGCCCCTGAATTCTCAGGATGCATCACATGACTGCGCTCGGAAGAGATCAGACCCACTCTAATCAGAAAATAACTCCAGAAAAACATCTCTTCCTTTCTAAATAGAAACTGTTCATCAGCTATAAAGAAATAGAAAAACCTACTGTTTTGTTAAAAATACTGTTTATTAGGAGCACACTTTTTAAAATCATGGGATCCACAACCATACAGCTCCCGGCAACATTACCTGAACTCAGATTCTCATCCCTCTACCACATGACCTATTACTACAGAATAATATTCTGAAAAGCACCCAGTAGCTGCCAGCACACTAATATCATCTATCTGTAATTCCTTACGATCCCATGCATGTCCCACCTAGCTGCCTAACATCTCAGTTAAGCTTTTTATTTTTTTTAATATTGATGAAATCTGGTTAAAATGAACAAAAAGAAAAGTATTCCATAAAAGAAGCAAGGCAATAAATTCAAAGAACAGCAGATCGAGGAGACAGCAAACAGACAGAAAGGCAAGATGGGGAGGTATGTCCTGGCCTCACCCCCGTCTGGCCGGCCCACTTGTCTAGGTGAGAGTTCTTTGTTCACTAACATTACAGATCACTCAGTTGCCAGTGGCAGAAGGTGCTAACAGAGCGATGCATAGAACATCACCCCTCTCAAGTAGTATCCCATCAAGTGGGGGATATTGTTTTTTTAAAAGATTTATTTATTTATTTGAGAGCGAGAGAGCGCGCACGCATAAGCAGGAGGAGGGGCAAGGGAGAGGGAGAGAATCCTCAAGACGACTCCTCATTGAGCGCAGAGCCCAACGCAGGGCTCGATCCCAGGACGCTGAGATCACGACCTGAGCAGAAATCAAGAGTCCGATGCTTAACAGACTGAGCCACCCAGGCGCCCCACGTGGGGGATATAATTGAACTGGCAAATATAATGCAATATTTGTAATGTGAGACAGGAATAAGTCTAGGGGGTTTCTGGAAAGTAAGAGGAAAGCTTTGGGAAGGAGGGGACATCAGAGACAGCTCAACTGAGATGGTAAGGAAGAGCAGGATTTCACCAGGTAAAACGAAGAGGGGTAGAGCACAAGTCGAGTGTTCAGGCAGGGCAAGCAGCTCATTCCGCACTCTGGTGCACACGTGCGGGTAGGGAGCGGCAGGTAGTTCTCGTGCAGCTGTACCTTACCGGGACTGTGGTTTGGGGCAGGATGGGGGTGGGGGTGGAGAGAGGAGCCACACTACAAAAGAAGAAGCTCGAAAGCAACCAAGGGCTACCTGTCTTGTAACCCATTTTAAGAAATTCCAGAATTTTCAGGGCACCTGGGTGGCGCAGTTGGTTAAGCAGCGGACTCCTGGTTTCAGCTCAAGTGGTGATCCGAGGGTTGGGAGATAAGCCCGGACACCAGCTCTGCGCTCAGCATGGAGTCTGCTTAAGACTCTCTCTCCCTCTCCCTCTGTCCCATCCCCCTCAGCCCGTGCTCCCTCATGCTCTCTCTCTAAAATAAATAAATCTTAAAAAAGAAAAGAAAAGAAATTCCAGAATTTCCCCATAGGAATCCATTAGAAAATTGCAAGCCACAGAGGAGAGACATCATTAAAGTTGACATTCTGAAAGAAGACTGCATGAGCAGTGGGACAAACACTGCAGGCAGCATGAGCCAAAAAGGAAGACAGGTTGGAAAGCTTTTACAGAAATGCAAGCTAATGTGCTGACCTACACTAGAATTCAGAGATGGAGATGGATTCTGGAGAGGTTAAGAGGTGACCATAAATCCTGTTTACTACTGCTATCCTAGCATAGGGGTCACTGTGGCCCTTTCCACTCTCCAAAGTATCCTGGCTTGGGTGGTCAACTATATAGTCACTCTATTAAGCAGCAAAACGGAAGGGGCCTGGGGACTGATGAGCCATGAGGGGAGAGAGAGATGATGGGAGGAGGAATGACCCTGTTCTGAGCAGTAAGGATGGTAGTGGCATTCATGAAGGTATGGATACAGGCACCTCAGGGATGCACACATGAGGATTTCCCAAAGGGGACACAGGCAACAGATAGTTATATAAGGGGCTGAATTCCCAGATCCTCAGCTTCCATATACACTCCTTCCTAGGACTGATCTAGCTAAGAACAGCCCTGGGACTGAGATGCCATTCCAGCTCTCCTTTCCACTGCACTCCCTTTGCACAGTTCCCCCTTCCCAATTTAATGCAGAAACACACCCACCTCTCACCCTTTCAGTCTCTCTATGGCGCGTTGCCCCAGGGCATGAAAAATCCCAGGAGAAAAAACAGGGCAACATTTTTAAATACCAGTATTAGCAAAGCTGCCTTTAATAAAGATACTATAAATTATGTCTTTCCCTACATTATACATATTTCTTGTAAGGACTAGGTAAGTTGACAGAAGCATGGTATTTTGGCCTATAGCTGAGTTGCTTGGTTGTCAGATACGGAGTAGGGGCAGCAGAGGAAATGATGATTTTTGTTTAACTATCTACCAACTTCCATCTTCCAACTATTATACATGGCTCATGAAGATCCCCATAAGAATAAAACAATCAAAGCCCTAGTAAGCCTACCTCATCTAAGTAACAAAATACTGTGTTTCATCTGTCTATCCATCTCAAATAAAATTCAAAAGCGAAACGCTTTTCATAGAACACGTTAACATTTTTACTTAAATTGACAAATGACAGAAGGCAACTGGTTTGATTGGGTGGTTTGGCAATGACTAGTTTTACCAAAGAATTCTATGTTGGATGTTTTCCATAAACTGAATGAACTAAATCTGCAGCTCCAAGACTCTGATGAAAATATAAAGTACATAATTAGATAAAGGCATTTTATCAAAAATCTTGAATTGGCAAACGTGCATTAAAATAAACAATTTTTAATTTTCCTAATCCTTTCCAACTAAATTGGATGAAATCTGGTGCCTCCAAGTAAAAGAGAAAAAAAATAGCTAACATTCTTTCGATAAATCATGGTAAAGCATTTTTTAATACATTTCCCAGAAATTATAAAATTTAATTACTATAATGATTAACAAATTGTAAGTCCAGTGGTTCTGAAGTCATTGCGTTCAACTAAATTGAAAGAGAACCCAATGAGTGGTCTGAGAAATCACAGCTTTTAGGAACATAAGAAAAAGAGCAAATTTACAGGGGAAAATGGTGACTACACTGCATTTGAGGTATTGGATTACTAAAAATAATTTTAGATGATGGATCATCATGTGATTTTTGGCATGTAAGTCAGGAGTTCAAGGAACTAAAGAAATTGAATAAAATTCTTTTCTATCTTCCTTTTGTAGCAGACAAGGTTGCTCAAGTACATATATCAAAAAATAAAAATAAAAAAATAAAATTGTTACTGAGCCCCAGCTCACTCCAGGAATATATGATGATCAACCAGGGGTACATGGACTAATCAAGAAGAAAAAGCCCCATCCATTTCATTAAGAGAAGCATTTCCAATAAACGCTCACTTTTTATTTTTAGTAATTATTAGAATGCACCATATTTTGCTTTTAATTATATAATGATAACCATGGTAATAAAAACTACTCTTATGGCTCAGTAACAATTGCAGCCTGAAGGTCTCATGAAGTAAACTTTTAAAATTTCAATGTGCATGTATGATATTGTTATGGAGAAATATATTTTATTAATAGAAATATAGGAAGAAAATTCTAGGAAGAAAGTGAAATAGAATTCAACTTTAAGGACATAAAAGGAATAAAGAAAAATTTCTGACTTTCATTTGATGAAGAGCTTGTTCACATCTATTTTTTTTACAGGTTGGTGAGTACAAAATTGCTATGCTATATAGACCCACTGGATACATTTAAGAGTAATGTGACATCTGGGCTAAAGCCTTTATTTGTTGGTGCAAGACTCGAGTGCTTTTCCAGCCTCAGTCGTGCAAGCCCATACAGAAAAAGGGGTCAGACACTTAAAGTACTGTGGAATGCTGAGCCCCCTACATGGAGAGCAGCTGTTCTGTGGAGAGTCCCACAGTCCTGTGATGGACTTGACAGGAATGAGAAATAAACTTTTATTAAATCAAAAAAAAAAAAAAAGAGTAACGTGACAGATTTTTACAATGTCAGTATTTATAACCCACAAATTTGCATCTATTTAAACTTATGACACAATTTTTATTCTTGACCTAAAATTCTCAACACAAGCACATAGTTTTTTAAAAATTCTGGAAAATCACTACTCTTAAGACAATTCTTTCAATAAGAACAGGTCTGGAGGGTGAGATGATGACTTCAGGTTTGGACATGTTGCGTTTGCGGTACCACCTGACGGACATCCAAGTACAGAGTAAGAGCTAACACTTCTGTTACACTTACCACCAGTTTACAGCACTGGTCTGCAGGTTTTCTACAGACGCCTTTAATCCTTACTACCACCCTTTGAAGTCAGTACTATTAATGTCACCACTTTATAAACGGGGATACTGAGGCACAGAGAAGTTAGGAGACTCACCCAATGCCACACAGCTCTCCCAAGGAGTGGGGTATATATGAATCCAGATAGTCTGGATGAAGAGCCTTTACACAATGTCTCTTGAGATGTCTGGGTTGGAAATACTCATTTGAGGATCATTTGGGTCTTTAGATAGAAATTTAAGCCATGGATATCATATGCTCACTGATATAAGGAATTCTTAATCTCAGGAAACAAACTGAGGGTTGCTGGAGTGGGGGGGGTGGGAGGGATGGGGTGGCTGGGTGACAGACATTGGGGAGGGTATGTGCTATGGTGAGCGCTGTGAATTGTGCAAGACTGTTGAATCACAGATCTGTACCTCTGAAACAAATAATGCAATATATGTTAAGAAAAAAAAAAGAAGCAGGAGGGGAAGAATGAAAGGGGGGAAATCAGAGGGGGAGACGAACCATGAGAATGATGGACTCTGAAAAACAAACTGAGGGTTCTAGAGGGAAGGGGGGTGGGAGGATGGGTTAGCCTGGTGATGGGTATTAAAGAGGGCACGTTCTGCATGGAGCACTGGGTGTTATGCACAAACAGTGAATCATGGAACACTACATCAAAAACTAATGATGTAGGGTGCCTGGGTGGCTCAGTTGGTTAAGCGACTGCCTTCGGCTCAGGTCATGATCCTGGAGTCCCGGGATCGAGTCCCACGTCGGGCTCCCTGCTCAGCGGGGGGTCTGCTTCTCCCTCTGACCCTCTTCCCTCTTGTGCTGTCTCTCATTCTCTCTCAAATAAATAAAATCTTTAAAAAAAAAAAAAAAACTAATGATGTAATGTATGGTGATTAACATAACAATAAAAATTTTTTTAAAAAAAGAAATTTAAGCCGTGGAGCAGATGAGATTAAATAGGAAGAGTGACATATATTTAACAGCAGGAAAATGAGAGCCTCAGGGCTAGGGGTCTCTATGAAGATGCTTCTGGCATTCCATGCCAGGCCCCTGGACTCCTGAAAAGCCTCCAGCCATAGTCTCTCACAGTTTTTTTTCCAGGTACCATTGATGTATTGGTGTCAGTCCTCGCAGGCTGCTGCACTGTTTATGATACTCTTTTTTTTTTTTTTTTTAAGATTTTATTTATTTATTTGACAGAGAGAGACACAGCGAGAGAGAGAACACAAGCAGGGGGAGTGGGAGAGGGAGAAGCAGGCTTCCCCCTGAGCAGGGAGCCCCATGCGGGGCTCGATCCCAGGACCCTGGGATCATGACCCGAGCTGAAGGCAGACACTTAACTGACTGAGCCACCCAGGCGCCCCTATGATATTCTTTTTAAAGTCAAAGGTCTACTGAAGAAAACCTTTCTGCTTCTTGATCTTTCCCCTCTACTTTCCCACCAGATGCTTGAAGACATTTCAGATAGTACAAGTTGTTTTTTTCCCCAATTTTACTGACATAATTGGCATATAACATTATATTAGTCTAAGGTATACAATATAATGATTTGATACATGTACATATTGTGAAATGATCACAGTAAGTCAACAACCATCACCCCACCTTTCTTATGATAAGAACTTTTAAGAACCACTCTCTTAGCAACTTTCAAATATACAATACAATATTATTAAATATAGTCACCATGCTGTACATTAATCCCTAGAACTCATAACTGGAAGTTTTTACCTTTTGACCACCTTAACCCACTCCATTCCCCCAAGCCACTGGAAACCACCAGTCTGTTCTCTGTATCTATAAGCTTAGTTTTTGTTTCTGCTTTTTATTTTTATTTTTTTAAAGAAATTTAATTTATTTATTCATTCATTCATTCATTTATTTGAGAGAAAGAGGCAGAGGGAGGGGAGAGGGAGAGAGAGAATCCTCAGGCAGACTCTCTGCTGAGCCCGGAGCCTGAAGTGAGTCTCGATCTTACCACCCTGAGATCATTACCTGAGCTAAAATCAAGTATCAGACGTTTAACCGACTGAGCCACCCAGGTGCTTCTCTGTTTTTTAGATTCCACATATAAGTAAGATCATACAGTGCTTGCCTTCCTCTATCTTATTTCACTTGGCATAATGCACTCAAGGGCCATCCATGTTGTCACAAACAGCAGGAGTTTCTTATTTTTACAGCTATATAATATTCCATTTTATATACATATTATATATATGTAACGACATATAACATATATATATATAATCTCACATCTTTATCCATTCATCCATTGATAGACACTTAAGTTGTTTCCATGTCTTGACTATAAAAGTTTCAATTTGTAGGGGTGCCTGGGTGGCTCGGTCGGTCGTTGGGCGTCTGCCTTCGGCTCAGGTCATGATCCCAGGGTCCTGGGATCGAGCCCTACATCAGGCTCCCTGCTCCGCGGGAGGCCTGCTTCTGTTCCCTCTCTCGCTGTGTCTCTCTCTGTCAAATAAATAAAATCTTAAAAAAAAAAAAAGTTTCAATTTGTAATAATCCAGCATGACCAACTTCCTGTCTTTCTTTGCAACAAACAACTCACATTATCACTTACACATCTTCTCAGTCATTATAGGTATTTGTCAGAACATAAAGTTATAGAAAGTAAATTTCACACTGCAAAATACAATAAATCAGGATCAAAGAAGAACAGACAGAGAGAGCCTGACTGCTAGTGTTCAGTGGATGAGGATCATTTTTGTTCAGTAATACTCTGAGTATTTGGGGACAGAGGGAAGGATACAAATATATACACAGTTTATTTATATTTTTAACGAAAGTATTTCAGAGACAAATAATGCCAAAAGTAATCATATTAATAAACAGGTGAGCCTGTATCCAGTTAGAGCATTAGAAAATCATTGACAAAATCATACCAACATTTTTAGGAAGAGGCAAAGATCATCAAGACTGAATAGGAATAACCAGAAGAAAACTTGGAAAGTGAAAAACAGGAGAATGTGTCATCATAAGAGCAAAATGAGATTTCAAGAAGGAGCGAGTCCTTAGGGTCAATTCAACCCTAAGGTCAAGAAAGATAAGGGTTGAAAGTATCACCTGGATTTAACAACTAGAGACCCTGAGGACAGTTACAGTGCTATGATAGGTATCAAATCTTGAGCATGCCCAAACCCCGAAGGAAAGGAGGGGGAAAAGGGAGAGGCCTGGAGATAAAAAAAAGAGGTGATAAGATCCAGGTCAGAGGCCCTGGGGCTATTCCACCGTGAAAGGAGAAGGAAGGATGGGTAAGAAGTGACCAAGGGTGTGTGTGGAGGATCAGGAAGCTGGGAAGCTACCACCTGATTGTTCTTATTGTCTTGATGCAGCAAAAGAGTTCGCCGGGGGGAAGAGGATATTCACAAGCTGGCTGTATCTCTGTGCTACGCGTTTCCCTCCTTTGACCTCTGAAGTCATAGGGCAAAAGATCCAACATCCTCATTCTCAAAGCCACGTTGAATTCCATATTCTGAGAAAAGCTCTATATACTGAAAGAGTAATCTGTAAAGGAGCCCCAAGTTCTAACATTAAAGTAAGACATGATAACTGTTCATTTTTTTTTTTAAACCAGAAGTAATATTGGGGTATCACATTTCTCCTCATTACTGCTTTCAATATCAATTAGACTCATCTTCCAAAATCTCCAGAGGTCTTAAAGGGTCTGGAGCTTATTTGATTTTGTCTCTTCTATCCTCCAGACTGTTTCCTCCTCTCCCCTACTCCACTTTTTTAAAAAATATCACCAGCAGTATTTTCATCCATCCTAGTTTCAACACGAAAGGCTTTCTATAGATTTCACACCTTATAATCTACAAAGAGCCTTCACATTATCTCTAATTTGGTCCTGTAACAATCTTGAGAGTTGGCAGGAGGGGGAGCATTATTCTTCTCAACATTCAGAAAAATTAAGTGACTTGAACATTCAGAACTCAGACTTGGGTTGTGACTCCACAAAGGCACTTACCTGTTCCACCACATCACGTTCCACTTACAGCAACTTCTGAACACCCAGAAGGTGGCTCAAGTTTCTAACAACCTCAGAGTAATTTCAAATTCACCCAATTATTTCAAGAAGTCTGCACTGTAATTTCAATTCACCTGCCTATCATTAACAGATCTCATCATCCCTCTCCCATAATAAGGAACCTAACTCATCTTTAAAAAGCAACTAATATTGCTCACTGACATCTGGGGATGCACATGCAGCCTTAATCATGGAAAACTCCTGATTATCTACAGGAAGATGTATACTATTATTACCCAGGGAAAATAACCCTCCTTCAAGTTTCTGCCTAATTGGTGAATCCAAACAAGAAAGCCCTTATATTTCCACTGAGCAAGCAAAAATAAAATGCTTCCCACTGTAACCATGTGTATTAGTTTCTTTTTGCAGCTGTAACAAATTACCATAACCTTGGCCTAAAACAAGAGAAATTTATCATCTTACAATTCTGAAGTTCAGAAGTCCAAAATGGTCTCACTGGGTACAACAGACTGAATGTTTGTGCTCGTCCCCATCAAATTCCTATGTTGAAACCCTAATCCTAATACCTAATCCTAATCCAAATACCTAATATGTTGGAATTTGGAGGTGGGGCCTTTGAGAGGTAATTAGGTCACAAGGGTAGAGCCTTCATGAATGGGATTACAAGAAAAGGTCACAGAGCTAATTAGCTCCCTTTTTGCCATGTGCCGTTACAAGAATTGGATTGTCTACAACCTGAAGAGGGCTCTCACCCAATCACTCGGGCACTCTAATCCCAGGTTTCCAGCCTCCGAGGTAAGATAAATCAGTATTTCTTGTTCATGTCAAGATGGTCTGACATGATTTGTCAGTGGTGATTTGTTAGAGCAGCCCAAACTAAGACACTGGGCTGTATTTCTTCTGGAAGCTCCAGGACAGAATCTGCTTCCTTTCTTTTTCTGGCTTCTAGAGGCTGCCTTCATTCTCTGGATCAAGGCCCCCTTCCAGTAATCACATGATTTTGACCTCTGCCTCCATTGTCACATTTCCTTCTCTCTGATTCTCCTGCGTCCCTCTGTCATGTATAAGGAGACTTCTAATTACAGTAATCCTGCTTCAATAATTTAGGATGATCCCTCTATACAAGATTCTTAACTTAATCATACCTGCAAAGTCCCTTCTGCCATGTGATGTTCACAGGTGCTAGGGATTAGGATGATAGGCCAGGAGAAGGCTGGGAACCCATTCAAGGCAAAGACACACCAAGGTGAACTGCTGAGCCATACACCACATACAGAGAATGAGAAGGTGTTCCTGTTGAGCTAGCCATTAAACTGATGATAGGCACTCCTAGAACATACTAAAGAGAGCCAACTTCTCTGGAAGTTCTGCTGTTCTAGATCAATGGTAAGGACTTAAGAGAATTTTAAATATTTACAGCTAGTAAGTGGCAGGGTCCTTCAATAAATCTGGGTTTTTCTGACTCTCATGTGTTCTTGTAATCCCTCTCATCTACCTTAAACCAAGGCTGGGAATTTTCTGTTCAACTGAACCAAGGCCCTGGGAAAAAAAAGAAAAAGAGCTACATCCCCTGCACAGACCAGTCTGGATCAGGAAAGAACTAGGATGACACAGGCCAAAGCAGAGCAGAAAGTAGGCTATATGCCCAGGCTAAGTGCTCTCCCGGGTGTCTTTAGGAAAAGGAACCACAAGTATATGAACCCCACTGTGTATCTTTAAGGGACTGTTTTATAAAAGTAAGCCTAAATTAACACAGGCAGCATTGTGTTAACTGAGTCTCAATAAGCATGTCTTCATGAAGAAATGTCTTTACTTCCTAGAGGTCCTTTTACAAACCTTACCTGAAAAGTGAAGCAATTATGGTGCCCAGAGTGTTCCAAATCAAGTCAGTTGTACTCCTTGGAGAGCAGTTTGCTTTACCAAGGTTTATTTCTGCCTAGCTGTTCCTCTGCACACATAGGTAACACCTGAATCAATGCATTTATTGCATGAATTTCCCAGGACTTGGTTTTATGAAATGTATAGTTTAACAAAACTTGTATGTTTAATATTCCAGGCAGCAAATTCCCTTTCTCCAGAATTCCTGAGACTATGTGAAAAACAGAGAAAGCTCTAGCACAGGGCCTGAACATATTAGGCATTCTTTACATTGCTGTTGAGCTACCACATGAAGGCATAAATACACAAAGGCCTAAATAAACTCTCTTGCCCCGGGTCAATCCGAGAAGTCTGCTTGCTGGAAAATACCATTTAACTCCTCTCAACAAACCTTAAGTACGTAAATTGCACAGAAAGAGAATTCCTCAGTATCCTAGGTCTGAAAACCTTTCCATCTTACATGCATTCCGGTCAGGATATGATAGTGGTTGACGGTCTTGGAGATGTGAAGACTTGGGTTTGAACTCTGGTCCTAATACTTGCTGGGTTACGGACCTTGGGGAAGTGGCTTAACTTTTTCAGCTTCCGTTTCTTCATCTCTGGTGGTAGGATAATAATATTTAGCTTGCACAGCTGTTTTGAGCATGTAATGACAACATATGGAAAATGTTCCACAGGTTCTGGTACACTAATGACGAGGATGGTGATGGACGGTGGTGATGATGACATGTCTAGATCCAGCCTCCGGCTTACCCTCCTCCTCCAGGACAGACAAGTTCCCTGCTATGTGAGGTCCATGGGTCCCCAGGGACATGCCCTCCCAGTCCACCCCCACCCAGTCTGGGCATGGCCCCAAGGCATGACCCACTGTCAAGGGGAGGGCGGGAGGGAGGGAGTCTAGGGCTTCTCGCTGATGTGAGCCACCTCTTCTTAATCCTCATCTTTCTTCCCTTTTACCCCCAGCTCCTTTTCCCACTTTCTTATTTGCCTCAAGATTTGACCTAAGGGGTCCCTCTCAGGGCCTCAAAGTCTTTTTTTTTTTTTTAAGATTTTATTTATTTATTTCAGAAAGAGAGACAGCGAGAGAGGGAACACAAGCAGGGGGAGTGGGAGCGGGAGAAGCAGGCTTCCCGCTGAGCAGGGAGCCCGATGCGGGGCTTGATCCCAGGACCCTGGGATCACGACCCGAGCTGAAGGCAGACGCTTAACGACTGAGCCACCCAGGCGCCCTCAAAGTCTTTTCCATGTGGATCTTACTTATTTTAAAGATTGTTACAAAGCATTCCCTCTTAAAAGTAAACCTTTTGGTGCAGAAAAAGCAAAGCAATACACAAAATCTAATCTAATGGATTGTAATTCAGGCAAATTCCTGGAAATCATTAAAGAAAAAATTTTTCACTGTGTCCTGTGCCATTTTAACATAGGGTTATTCTTTAAATGTTTGCCTTAAGTAAGGGCTATGTAGATCTGCTCCTACTAACACAGAAAGAGAAATAGGAATTTGGGTTCATCAACAATTTCCCTAGAAATAAAGTTGAGTCTTGGGTGGTTGCCCGGCTAGAATGAAGAGCCTGCCAGAGCTTTTCCCCCAAGGGAAATCCTTAGTTCTGCCTCAATATCCAAGAAAAGCAAATCAGTAATGGAATCACATTTTCTACCTAGATACACTATCAGCCCTCCAGTATGCTTTGATGAAATGATTATCTAAAGAAGGGGCAAATTTTCATAACCTTCTTACAGTTTCCTACAATTAAAAAAATATATAAGACAATCAGACAATACACTTGAGCATGAAAAGACTAAGGAATGTTTATAAATCACCTCTATTTTATCTTCGTTCACTAGAAATAACTAAATTCAGGAGGCAAAAATGGTTTTTTCATGTGATTTACACACCTGATATCAGGTTCTTATAGTACCAAAAAAACATGACTTAAGAGCTTTCTCCTTCTAACTGTAGTTTCTTCTAAAACCTTCATTGCAAACACATCACAAATGTCAACCCTTAAGAATAAGGTAAGAGAAAAAAAAAATTTTTTTGTTTTAATATAAGCCCTAGAAAGCTTTGAATCAATACCAACTGCTAATTCTTTTTGCAATGATACAAGCCGTTGTTTGAAATTCTCTGGCAGGGTGCCTGGGTGGCTCAGTTGAGATTCTCTGATTTTTCATATATTATTTTTCCTTTGCAAGTTTAAAAAAAAGAGAGATAAGGTCTATATAATTTTAGCAAGACAGTCAATCTTTCCAGGCAAAGTCTGACATACTAGATAAGATCAGGAAACAGTAGTTTTCTCTACTAGGAAAAATGTTCTTTCAAAAATATGAATGTAATGCAAGATAGCTTCTATAGCCTTCAATTTAATCTTTCAATATAGATTTACAGTTCTGCAGTATTGACTTATGGCCCATACAGGACAGAATTCAGGGAACTCCTGAAGATGTCAATTTCCCTTTCTTTGAAGTGTGCCTTAATGACCGTTTGCCTTTAGAAAGTTATTCCTTTCTAGGGAAAGCTAACCAACACACCCAATTTTTTATTCCTGCTTTGTGAAATCCTCCTGTGAAACAAAACGGATTATGAAACTAGCTCAGGAAAAATCACAATTTATCACCATCAATAGCATTCCATTTGTCTGTCTCTTCTCATCCTAGCACGTTCCTGTGACCAGGGTAGAAAAACCCCACTCAGACAATCATGTGCCTCACTGAATAGACCCCAGATGATCCACTAGAGGCTGGGAGAACTGATGAAGGAAGAGGAGGAAATCTTTATTCTGACAGGAGTTGAGTAACATGAAAAATAAAAGTCAAACAGGACTTTGAAGGTAAGCATATAAGCATTCTGCATAATAAGACTGCGTCTGAGGTTAAGACCTTTCTTAGACTAAAACAAAAGGCACTAATGAATATCCTTTCATACCCCCAAACCACCACCTCCAAAGTCTTTCTCCTCTGCTCATCATCCAAGAAATAGCTTTTTAGCCTTACAACCATATAGAATCCATACTAACCAATGCAGTGAGTTTCTTAGTAATTCTACCACCCAACCAGCTAGGAAGATGTTAGACCTTCATGAAGACTGACATCAGACACCAAAAGTTTGGTTGCCTTTATTACTTACTCCATCAAGCTCAGGGGTGAAAACCCCTACTTATTTCTTTTATAACTACTCTTCCAACTTCTAAAGCTCAGATAAGCACCTTTTCATACTGTATTTTTTCTCTTTAACCATTTATTTTCTTAAAAGGCAGTAAGTAATATCTGTCACTTCAGAAGACTAGCCACTTGCCTCCTAACACATTACCTGGCTTATTCAGTTCTCCGAACAGCATACATGAAAAGTACGCTCTATGATACGGTTGCAAAAATGTAAACCAGGGAAGTCGTCTACAAAGAGAAGTACGCACATACAAGTTGTGAAACCCGCCACTCTATCGACTTTTGGCAGAAGAGAAAAAAATGCAAAACACATTAGCAAGGAAAAACATGTTCAAGGCTTTCAAAGTCATTTTCAGTGATAAAGAAACTACCTACCTAAAACCGCATCAGCAAAGGCCAAAGAGAGAGTGAAATTTATAACCAGAAAAATTGAATACGAAGTCATTGTACTCACTGTCTGATGGCTTCTGTCACAGTAACGCAGCCCAAAATAATCTATCTCCACAAGGTTTATGTGACGGAATACGTGGTCAAGGACAACAGAACCTTTCGTTGACTTCTGCAAAAATAATTCAAAGTTTTATTTTTTTAACACGGTGTCTCATCTTTCTCAGTGGGACATAGTCACTATGACATAAGTCATCCAGTCTTAGCTTCGCCCACAATGGAAGCGATTTTATTAGCTCACGGTTCCCACTTTAAGTTTTGCCTCAATTACAAAGAAAAGTGGGGCTGCAAGTGTATTAAAGAAATTCCTTTGAAAAACCATTTTTAAACTGTAGTGGGTTTTTAATTAACATAAACTTCTTTTCTTAGGGGATTGTAAATTACCTTCAGGACAAAATTCTTCTCTTAATAAAGATAATCTTTTATATGAAGAGCATCTAATGAATTCATCAAAAACCACTCACGTTGGTTAAAATCCCACAGTTGTTTCACTTTAAAAAGCAATTTTCACCTACAGCGTTACTCTCACAACACAGAAGATACACAGAATTAAAATAACAATAGCAAAAGCTTTTATTTTCAATCCTCAACTAATAAACCCATAGATTAAAGCTGCCAAAGTTAATGTTCTGAAAAGCCCTTGTGAAGAAATTTTACTTTATCTCTTTCACATAAGCACAGATATAAAGAGAACATTTCCCCTGGCTGCTTTCTAAGATCTAATATATTAGACCCAATATATTAAATACCAATTATCATATATCTAAAGATAAACATTTATCAGCAAGCACTACTTCACATATCATATTAATCTTGAAAATAATCCATTTCAGAGGTCTACAGATACAGACTTTTCCTTTCTTTTGCCCCACCACTGGCAGGTACAGCAGGGGAGTAAGAGAAATCCCCAACAAGTCATACACGGCGTTAATGAAGTGTGGTTTTTCAGCTGTGGTTTTCCCCAGAGAATTACCATCACTTGTTTGCTCATATATGGGGAGTATTCAAAATTGCACTGCTTTTAGAAAATGGAGTTGTAACGTAAGGGAAATGTTTTGATTAAATGTATTGTAAAATGGATAAGAGATGATAAAAGCACACACTGAGAGAAGACCGTTCTTGTTACAAATCCCAAAGGTAGTTTTGTTTCCTTCTAAATTACCTTGGTTAAGCTTAATTGGTGTCTTTTTCAAAATCCATTGGATAATTCATAAACAAAAAGCCCTTCCATGATGGATCTTTGGTTTGGGACATGTTCTCCTATAATAACAATGCCACATCCAATCAATGTTCCTTTGTGCTCATGTACTTACATGTTTAGCTAGGGTAAAAATCTGGAAGTAAAATTACTCTTTCTAAGGATGCACATACTTACAATGGGCACCGCCAAGAAGACCATTACAATTTATTCAATGAAAGGACATTTCCCCATACCTTTGCCAACATTTGGTTGAGTAAAATTCTCCCCATCTGACTGAACAAAAATGAGGGGAGAGGGTAACTGTTTTAATTTGCATTTTCCTGACACTTAACAAAGTAAGTGCTCCATCATCTGCTTACTAACCAATTGCACTTCTTAGCATTTGGGTTAGGCATTCTCTAACGTGAAGTTTATGAGCAAATTCTCCTAAGTATAATACTTGCACAATTTTTTTTTAAAAGATTTATTTATTTATTTGAGAGAGAGAGCATGTGTGCAAATGGGAGGGGCAGAGGGAGAAGGAGAGAGAATCTTAAGACTCCACACCTAGTGCGGAGCCTGACACAGGGCTCAATCTCACAACCCTGAGATCAGGACCTGAGCCGAAATCTAGAGTCAGACGCTTAACTGGCTATGCCACCCAGATGCCCCTGTACAATTTTACCTTGTATACTTAGCCCTTTATTCCATCTGTAAATTATTTTTGTACTTGGGATAAGGGCCTAACTTTGTTTCCAAATGGATAGACATTTTACTGAAAAGGTCATCATTTCTCTTTTGATATGATAAAAACTTCATCATCTACTAAATTAGCCCTTAATCTTTCCCACAGATTATTCCTGAACCAATCCTCCAAGATTTTAATAATTCAGTTTTAATGTAATTTGTTGGAATCCACCATTCTTTTCTAAAATTGTCTTTGCAAATTCTTAGACATTTTTCTTTATTAGAGGACATTTAGTAGCAGGTTGCTACTTTTTTAGTTTTTATTTAAATTCCAGTATTGTTAACATACAGTATTATATTAGTTTCCAGTGTACAATATAGTGATTCAACACTTCCATACATCACTGGGTGCTCATCACAACAAGTGCACTCCTTAATCCCCATCACCTGTTTCACTCATCCCCCTCACCCCACTTTCCCTCTGGTAACCATCAGTTTGTTCTCAATAGTTAAAGAGTCTATTCCTTGGGGCGCCTGGGTGGCTCAGTCGTTAGGCGTCTGCCTTCGGCTCAGGTCATGATCCCAGGGTCCTGGGATCGAGTCCCACATCGGGCTCCCTGCTCAGTGGGGAGCCTGCTTCTCCCTCTCCCACTCCCCTTGCTTGTGTTCCCTCTCTCGCTGTCTCTCTCCCTCTGTTGAAAAATAAATAAAATCTTAAAAAAAAAAAAAGAGTCTATTCCTTGGTTTGTCTCTCTATTTTTCTCCCTTTGCTTGTTTGTTTTGTTTCTTAAATTCCACATGAGTGAAATCATACAGTATTTGTCTTTCTTTGACTGACTTATTTCACTTAACATTGTTCTGAGGTCAATCCATGTTATTGCAAATGGCAAGATTTCATTCTTTTTTATGGCCAAATAATATTCCATTGTAGGGGCACCTGGATGGCTCATTCAGTGAGCATCCATCTGACTCCTGATTGCAGCTCAGGTCATGATCTCAGGGTCCTGGGATAAAGCCCCATGTCAGGCTCTGCACTCAGCAAGGAGTCGGCTGGAGATTCTCCTCCCTCTACCTTTGCCCCTCCCCCCTTAAATAAATACATAAATCTTAAAAAAAAAAAAAAAATTCCAGGAGTGCCTGTATGGCTCAGTTAAGCGTCCAGCTTACTCCATGCTGGGACATGGAGCCTACTTAAGATTCACTCTCTCCCTCTTCCTCTGCCCCTCCCCCCCTTAAAAAATTCCATTGTGTATATATACCACTTCTTCTTTATCCATTCATCTATTGACTGGACACTTGGGCTGCTTCCATAGTTTGGCTATTGTAAGTAATGCTGCAATAAACACAGGGGTGCATATATCCCTTTGAATTAGTGTTTTTGGATTCTTTGGGTAAATACCCAGTAGTGTGATTGCTGGATTGTAAGGTAGTTCTAATTTTAACTTTTTGAGGAACCTCCATACTGTTTTCCACAGTGGCTGCACCAGTTACATTCCTACCAATGGTTCAAGAGGGTTCCCCTTTCTCCACATCCTTGCCAACACCTGTTGTTTCTTGTGTTTTTGATTTTAGCCATTCTGACAGGTATGAGGTGATATCTCATTGTAGTTATGATTTATATTCCCCTGATGTGTCTGTTGGCCATCTGTATGTCTTCTTTGGAGAAATGTCTGTTCAGGTCTTCTGCCCAGTTTTAAATGAGATTTGTTTTTTTCAAGTTGTTTAAGTTCTTTATATATTTTGGATACTAACCCTTTATCAGATATGCCTTTTGCAAATATCTTCTCCCATTCTGTAGGTTTCCTTTTAGTTTTGTTGTTTCCTTCACTGTGCAGAAGCTTTTTATTTTGATGTAGTCCCAATAGTTCATTTGTGCTTTTGCTTCCCTTGCCTCAGGAGACATATCTAGAAAGAAGTTGCTATGGCCAATGTCAAAGTGGTTACTGCCTGTGTATCAGGTCTCACATTCAGGTTTTTAATCCATTTTCAATTTATGTTTATATATGGTGTAAGAAAGTGGTCAAGTTTCATTCTTTTGCATGTTGCTGTCCAGTTTTCCCAACACCATTTGTCGAAAAACACTGTCTTTTTTCCATTGCATATTCTTTATTGTTATTGACCATATAATTGTGGGGTTTTTTTCTGGGTTTTCTATTCTATTCCACTGATCTATGTGTCTACATGCCAATACCATACTGTTTTGATAACTACAGCTTTGTAATATAACTTGAGGTCCAGAATTGTGATTCCTCCAGCTTTGCTTTGCTCTTTCAAGATTGCTTTGGCTATCTGGGGTCTTTTGTGGTTCCATACAAATTTAGGATTCTTTGTTCTAGTTCTGTGAAAAATGCTATTGGTTATTTTGATAGGGATTGCATTAAATGTACAGATTGCTTTGGGTAGTATAGACATTTTAACAATATTTGTTCTTCCAGTCCATGAGCATGGAATGTCTTTCCATTTCCTTGTGCCGCCTTCAATTTCTTTGATCAGTGTTTTATAGTTTTCAGAGTACAGGTCTTTCTGCTCTTTGGCTAGATTTATTCCTAAGTATGTTATTATTTGGGGTGCAATTAAAAACAAAAATGTTTTAATTTCTCCTTCTGCTGCTTCATTATTAGTGCAGAGAAATGCAACAGATTTCTGTACATTGGTTTGTAATCTCTGACTTTACTGGATTTGTTTATCAGTTCTAGCAGGTTTTTTTGGTGGAGTCTTTTGGGTTTTCTATATATAGTGTCATGTCATCTGCAAATAGTCAAAGTTTTACTTCTTCCTTACCAATTTGGATGTCTTTTATTTCTGTTTGTTGTCTGTTTGCTGTGGCTAGGACTTCCAGTACTATGTTGAATAAAAGAGGTGAAAGTGGACATCCTTTTCATGTTCCTGACCTTAGGGAAAAAGCTCTCCATTTTTCCCCACTAAGGATGATGTTCAGCTTGCTAATTTAATAAATAATTCTGTTGGGGTTTTGACTGGAATTAAATTGAATTGATAGACTGGATGACTTGGGGAGTAATGATAGCATATTTACAAAGTGAAACCTATATGGTTTTCTTTTATGTCCTTCAAGGATGTTTTATACTTTTTTTCATGTAGGTCTTACAAAATTCTACTCAAGCTTTATGGCAGGCAAAATTTACAAAGTGCCCTCTCCCCCAAAATAAATCCTGTTCTAATCCCTGGAGCTGATAAAATGAACTGTCAGTACTATGACTGTGTTATGTTATAGGTCACAGTTGGCCTTAATATCAGGAGATCATTAGAGTGGATCTGACCCAATCACGTGGGCCCTAACAAGCAAAACACTTTCTCCATCAAAAGAGAAAGGCAGAAGGGAAGTCAAAGATTTTTCAAAGCATATAAAAAAACTCCACGGGTCCTTGCCACTTGAAAGATGGAGGGAGCATCTGAGATAGCAATGCTAGCAGCCTCAAGGAGCTGAGAGTAGGCTCCAAGTAAGGAAATGGGAACCTCGGTCCTAAAGCCACAAAAACTGGATTTAGCTAACAACCTGAGTTTGGAAGCAGATTCCTCCCCAGAGCCTTCAAACAAGCACTCAGACAACCAACACCTTGATTTTAGCCTTCTGAGATTAAGCACAGAACCCAGTCATGCTATCCTGGATTTCTGACCTACAGAATGGTGAGATAATAAATGGGGGTAGATTTAAGCTACTAATTTGTAGAAATTTGTTATGCAGCAACACAAAACTAATATAGGTTTATTCTTAGCTATTTTATAGTTTTATTGTTGTTATATTATACCTTCTGATTTCTAATATATTAGCAATTAATTCTTCCACATTGGTCTATTCACAGCCATCTTGCTAAACTTGTTTCGGTGAAAAGAATTTGTCCATGAATCTTTTTAGATAACCACATTTTCTACAAATAGTAAGTTGTTCTAGTTCTTTCTTTTCCAAATTCCTCCTCCATATTTATTTCTTTTTCTTACTGCATTAGTTGGGGCCTCAACAGAAGGATGACTGGTAGTTGTGAGAACAATGATCCCAAACTTCTTCCTAACTTTAATGTAATTGCTTCTAAAATTTCATCACTAAGTATATACCGGCTGCTACGTACCCCTTGTATCTACTCTTTATCAAATAGAAGGTTTTTTTATTCCTCTTTTCGTTTTTGTTATGTTTTATTCTTTTTTTTTTTTTTTTAAAGATTTTATTTATTTCCTTGACAGAGAGACACAGCGAGAGAGGGAACACAAGCAGGGGGAGTGGGAGAGGGAGAAGCAGGCTTCCCGCCGAGCAGGGAGCCCGATGTGAGGCTCGATCCCAGGACCCTGAGATCATGACCTGAGCCGAAGGCAGACGCTTAACGACTGAGCCACCCAGGCGCCCTATTCTCTTATTTTTTTTTAAGATTTTATTTATTTATTTGACAGAGAGAGACACAGCGAAAGAGAGAACACAAGCAGGGGGAGTGGGAGAGGGAGAAGCAGGCTTCCTGCTGAGCAGGGAGCTCAATGTGGGGCTCGATCCCAGGACCCTGGGATCATGACCTGAGCTGAAGACAGACGCTTAACGACTGAGCCACCCAGGCGCCCCTGTTTTGATTTTTTAATTAAGAATGGGTGGTAATTTTATCAAGTCATTTATGGGAATCTGAAAGGACAAAAATCATGTAATCATCTATGAGTTACATTAAAAGAATTTCTTTTTTTTTTTTTTTTTAAGATTTTATTTATTTATTTGTCAGAGAGAAAGAGAGAGAGCACAGGCAGGGGGAGTGGCAGGCAGAGGGAGAAGCAGGCTCCCGGCTGAGCAGGGAGATGGATGCGGGGCTCAATCCCATGACCCTGGGATCATGACCTGAGCTGAAGGCAGACGCTTAACCGACTGAGCCACCCAGGCGTCACACATTAAAAGAATTTCTAATATCAAATATTCTTCATAAAGAATTTTCCAGTTTAGTTCTTTTGTTCTAGGTATGTAATATCAAACCCCCACCCTACTTGGAAAGAATCCCCCACCATTTGAGTCTTGGTAGAGGCAGGAAACAGACCCCATTCCACAACTCCTGGCAGCTGAGCCACAGCACATGACCTGGTTTCACAGCCAAGGACTCTGATGTCTGAACAAGTGATGCAAAGACAGATGAAGACCTGAGAATTCACTCATGACAATGGCTCCCATTGGTAGGGTGTCCAACAGCAGAGGCATGCAGAGGTGAAATCAAATGGAACAGGGAGCAGTGGTGACTGATTCCTAAGCCAGGTTCCCCAGCATTCTTGAGGTATTAAAGGGAAGCAGCCAGGCAATCCACCAGCTTCCCTTCCCTTGCCCCACAGGAACACTGATTGTGTACGTTTGGACCTAAGAGCCATGCCAGGGTCCTCAGTAAAAATCCTAAGAATACAGAAAATTGGGTCCAATGGTATACTCAAAATATCACGAATACCAACAGTTTATCGTAGGAATGGAAGTGCAACAGGCAGATTTCTTGGCTGCCAACAGTAATAGATGACTCTGACAAAGTAACCAAGGAAGTTCACTGAAGGACACTGGTTGTCTTACAGTCTCTATGGTGCCACCCTGATGGTCTCTTGGGTCTTCTCCCAATCCCAATACAGCCACAATCACTAAGCATGCAGCCACCCTTCACCCATCACCACCTCCCTCCCGTGGTTCAGCGCATATTTTGAGCTCCAGTTTTCACCTACAATTGTTTCACATTTGCCTTTTGCCTCAGGAAATTCTTTTTAGTAATTTCTGGCTGACTGAGATCCGTCTTTCTTACTTTCTAGAATGCTGTGGAAAATGCATGCCTATCTTTCCTCTTACTTCAAGGCTGACATACGAGCCTAGTGTTCCATCTCGATCTAATCTCTCCTCTGGATCCGTTCTCCTATCCAGGAACAGACAGAGTAAATAGAACAAGTAGAACCACACAACTCCACCTAATTCCTCTATCCCAAGCAGGTGAAAAAGTGCTTCATGAACAGAAGAGGAATGAATTATGCTTGAAATTTCAGCACTGAAATGGGGCAGAGTTTTTAGAGAAAAAAAAATATGTGTATATATATATAAATATATATATATACACATATACACATAAATCAAGGCTATCTTTGTGAAAAACACTTTATGCCTATAATTCCACAAAATGTTAGTTTCTTCATACATATAATCTATTTATAAAGCGTAAATAATAGCCTACTCATGAAGAATATACACAAAAGCAAGCTTGGAAAACCAACTTAGCAGTTTGGAAAGTAGATGGAAATAGCAGAAGTTTCATGCACAGAAAGAATCACCCTTTTCCAAAACTATCACTCCAAAAATATCAGAACATAGTCTGTCGATCCTCTGTAACAGTTTTTTATTTATATAGAATCTGGTGCTGAAAATTCTTTACAAAGAATTTCATCCTTTAGTTCCTTGTTATCCTCTACAGAGAAACCACAAGGAAAACATGTGGTGTTACACAATGAATCCAAAGCTGACCTAAGAAAAAACATGGGATCTCATGATTCCCTCTACAGATTTGTGTAAGTTGTAGTTCTACATATGAACATGGAGCAGAGGCAGATGAACCTCAGAAATACTATATTTCTGTCCCTACTTCAAGCACATATGTACTTGAAAACCTCTTAACTTCTCATCTCTCATACTGTAATATGACAAGACTCAGAAACCATGGGTGTCAGCAGTCAGTTAGCTACTGGGGTCCGGGGTACATCACCAGCTCACATTTCTGCCAGTCCTGCCCTAACAGGCCCCCCCCTTCCAATCACCCTGTCCCCAATTTGTATTCCATTATTTATGCCTCCTGCTCTGATGGATAAATGCACTCTTCATGTGGATTCTCCACAGAGACTGCCTGTGGGCTGTATTTTGCAGTTCAGATTCATAGTCTTCAAGCTCAGAAGAAATCATCCTTGAATAAAGAAATTAAGAAGTGACAGAGAATGGACATGAGAGCCAAAGTAAGAACGAGAAGTACACTAGGCAAGGAACAGGCCACTTGCAGGATTTATTACTAGAAAAGGACAATACCATCGAGGATATAATGAAAGAAACATGACTTCAAATATTTATTGAGTACCCATTACATGTCAGCAAATGATTAATCTCCAGAAGATGGAAAAAGCATGCTAACAAATGCCGGAGAACAAGATGCACCCAGATCATAATACAAAGAACCTCAATGGGGGAAGCAGTTCATTGCCCTGTCAGAACTCTGGAAAAGTCTTGGGGCTAAGGAGTGACTAAGAAACTTCTAGAAAGTGAGACAAAGAAGGACTTGGTTATCATCAGAAGCTTTTTTACACATTTGACTAGTTACCATGCAGGCATTTTACTTGCATTAAAATATGTTTTAAAAGAAAAAGTATGCCAAAGTAGAAAGTAGTCATTACCTGTTTTTGTTCATGGAGGTTAATTGTTTTGTGGATTTGGCTGATGTACTGTGAAGTGGTAAGTAAGGAAGATGCATGGAGACAAAATAAGGATATGGTATTTAGCTGTCAATTTGTTGACCACATTTATAAACAATTCATACTCCCCATTTTTCCCCTCCCCAAAAAAAGGCTACTTTAAGACTTTTTTTTTTTTAAGATTTTATTTATTTATTTGACAGAGAGAGACATGGCGAGAGAGGGAACACAAGCAGGGGGAGTGGGAGAGGGAGAAGCAGGCTTCCCTCTGAGCAGGGAGCCCGATGCGGGGCTCGATCCCAGGACCCTAGGATCATGACCTGAGCTGAAGGCAGACGCTTAACGACTGAGCCACCCAGGCGCCCCTACTTTAAGACTTTTTAATCTGAATTCTTCCCAAGCTCCTTGGACAGGTAGCCCATTACAGGCTACTACGCACCAGTGTGGAGGCTACGTGCACCCAAGTCTTTAAAATGCTGAGACGTGGGGCTTCACCTCTATGTCAGATGGGTTTGTTTCATTTTAAGTTTAAGGAAAACTTTTTTCTTAACTTTACTTCTTTCAGTACTTGGCAAAAAAAAGGCAAGAATGGGATTGTGTTTAGCACCATCAGTTGTTTCTGATCATTTCTAGAAGAAATCTACCAAAATGAGAAACTCATCGACATACTACAAAGTAAGATGCAACTGCAATCACAGCACTTAGCAACATGTCCAGGGACTTTCACAAAGATCAATAAATTACAATGTGGTCTTAGACACATAATGGATCTCCACAAGTAAGACTTGAGAGAATGAGCCGAGTGGCAACACAGCTATCAAGAAAGGAATTCTTCAGGGCTCCTTGGGCCTTGGCCTGCCTGCACTATTCTATCTCTGGACTATCTTTCCTGCTCTGGCATCGTTAAAAACCCCACTTAATCCTTCAAGATCCTGTTCAAATGCCACCTTCTCCACGAAGCCTGTCCTTATCTCCTCAACCTTATTATGACCTCTCCCTCCACCTAACCTCTAATTTTTGCCTGCCTTTGAGACTTAAACTTTGTTAAAGCGATTGCTTACTTCTCTTCACTTTTCTACTAATATTTAGACATTTTGAAAGCAGGTGCTGAGGACTACACACCACTTCCTTTCCATGCAGTTCAAGGATTTACACATAGTCAGAACTCCCTAAAAATTCTTTGAATTAATACTAAGAGCCAACAAATAAGGAAAAGGGAAGTGCAATGCTGGAAACATGGTGGCCTGTGACTTATACCTTGATTCATCTGTTGTAAAGATTTCTATTTTCCTGACCAGTCAGACCTATGAAAACAGAAAGATGGATGGACTCATTTATCTTGACCTCAGTAGATCAGCTGAGTCAAAACTACACAGTTTACTTTTAGTTACACATTTGTTTCAGTGTTCTGTAATTCCAACAAACTCAATGGACTCTAAAAGTAGTTTAAGAAATAAGTCTTAGATTTGAAACTTAAAAGATATGAAAAAATAAAGGGGCCCTATAGTAAATGTTTATATAGAAAGCTTATATAGAGATATATAGTTTTCCTTATGCAATAAAATAAATCTGACAGGATTTCTGTTTGCTATCAAGGAAATCAAGAGATTGGATATGAGGCAGTAAGAAGAAAATCAAGAAAGAAGTATCTGACTTTTTCCAACTCCACTCAGAAAAAATTCATTTAATGTTAAAGATATTAATTTACTTTTCAAATGAGAGTAAATGCCTGTGACATATTTCTGGATTGTGAATTAGATGCCACTTAAACCTCAGCAAATAGAGATAGATTACTTTTATTACTGACACACTAGCAGCATTCTGTAAAGAACAGAGCTACAAGAGGCTCATAATCTTGAGAAAGACTGCCAAATAGGACAAGTTTATTTGAAAATACCATCAGTGAGGCTTTCAACCAGAACAAAGAATTCTTCGAATGAGTAATAACACCTTTGCAGATTAACAGGACATTACAAACCAGAAAGGCAGGTTTTTACCAGCTGCGCAGGATGACAACTATTATATTTCAGACAGTTTACTCCTTCACAAAGGGGAAATGAACCCTTTAAAAAATTTTTTTAAATGAACCCTAAAAAAAAATTAATGTTATGCCTTTAAAAATGCACTATATTTTTATTTAGTGTTTTTCGTGGGAAAACATAAATCATG
Source organism: Halichoerus grypus (assembly GCF_964656455.1). Lineage (NCBI taxonomy): Eukaryota > Metazoa > Chordata > Mammalia > Carnivora > Phocidae > Halichoerus > Halichoerus grypus. The sequence continues at coordinate 65,619,764 of NC_135713.1, read as the reverse complement.
TTACATTTTTTTAGCTCAGGCCTGTTAGGATAAGGCAAAGTAGGAGCATGAAGGAGAGATTCTTCAGGCACCAATAGTAATTGCTTCTCAGACCAAGTGTTGTTAACTACCATCTGATGGTTTTTGCTAAGTTACCTTTTTTTTTTTTTGACTAAGTTACCTTTATCCTCTAAGTGAGGAATCTATGAAGAAAACCCTCTTTTAGTGATTAAAAAAAAAAGTAAAATGTTTGTTTATCAAGATACTGTTTATATCTTTCACATATAAAAGTTTAGAGGCGTCTGGGTGGCTCAGTCGGTTAAGCATCTGCCTTCGGCTCGGGTCGTGATCCCAGGGTCCTGGGATCAAGCTTGCTTCTCCTCCCTCTGCCCCTCCCCACTGCTTGTGTGTGCGCACGTGCACTCACTCTCTCTCTCTCTCTCTCTCTCTCAATAAATAAAATCTTTAAAAAAAAAAGTTTGTTCACACAGATACATTTTTCTCAGACTTATCTAATGGTTCAGCCAATCTATTGCTGTGTAACCAGTCACCTCAAAACCTAGTAGTTTAAAGCAACAATTTGCTCATGACTCTGGGTCAGGCTCAGAAGGGAAAGATGGCATCTGTTCCATCTGGTGTTGGCTAGAGAGGTTCACTTGAGCTCAAGAACCCAAGATGGCTTCATTCACATACTGACACCCCACCTGGGGTGAGGAATGACTGGAGGCTGGCTTGGCCTCTGTCCTTCTCTTCACTGTCTCTCATCATCTAAGGCCTCTCTCTTCAGAAGGGTAGTCTACCATGGTGACTGAGGGCTCTGAGACCACAAGAGTAGAAGCTGCCAAGTTTCTTAAGGCCCACACCTGGCACAGCCCCCCCGTGCTACACTCTCTTAGTCAAAGCAAGTCACAGGGTCATCCCAGATGGAAAGGGAGGGGAAACAGACGCCATCTCTTAATAAGAGGAATAACAAGGAAGGATCACTGGCGGCCATCCTTGCAGACAATCTACCACATCTCACTCCCCAGTTTTCCTCTCTAAACCGGTTTTATACTTCATGATGCTTTTCCTCTGCTCAACTCATCTTCGCTGTAACATTCTAAATTACAGCAATGGAAGGAGAATAATTCTTGAGCATCTGTTTACGTCGCTATGCTAGGCGCTTTCATATACTTAATCTCATTTAATCTTCACAAGAGCTGTGTAAACTTGGCGTTTTTATTCCCATTTTACAAATGAGGTCGCAGAGGTTGGGAAAGGATAAGGAGTTTGGCTACAGTCACACAAAAATAAGTGGTAAAGGCAGGATTCCGATCCAAAAAAATCGGACCTAAAACCCTGACTTCATTCTCTTACATGACTGGTTCTCAAAGCCTGGTCTGAGGATCCCTGGGAGGACCTAGAGATGTATCTGATAGTCCATGAGGTCAAAACTGTATTCCTAATATTTTGTTATTTATCATTTTTTTTCTCTCTCACAAGTGTACAGCTTTCCCAAGGTTACATGGCATAGGATCTCACAACAGACAATGAATATGGCAAATAAGAGAATCAGCTATTTTCTATTAAACCAGGTCTTAAAGAAACTTGCAAAAATGTAAAAACAATGTCATTCTCCTCATCTAAAATTGTCTTATTTTGGAAAATACAACTATTTTTATAAAAATATTTACACTGAGGGGCGCCTGGGTGGCTCCGTTGGTTGAGTGTCTGCCTTCGGTTCAGGTCATGATCCTGGAGTCTCAGGATGGAGCCCCACATCAGGCTCCCTGCTCCACAGGAAGCCTGCTTCTCCCTCTCTGCTCCTCCCCCCTGCACGTGCTCGCACGCTCTCTCTCTCTCTTGCTCTCTCAAATAAAATCTTTAAAAAATATATTTACATTGACATGTAATGGGATTTTTTAAATGAATTAGTTTTATTTCTCAGCTTTAACTTACAATACTGTAAATATACATAGAGATAACCCTCACAGATAAAAGTTCTTTGAGGTCCTTAGTAATTTTATTCATTTTTTTTTAAAGATTTATGTATTTACTTGAGAGAGTACACATGCACAAGAAGGAGGAGGGGCAGAGGGAGAGGGAAAAGGAAAGGGAAAGCATCTCAAGCAGACTCCCTGCCGAGCATGGAGCCCAACTCAGGGCTTGATCCCAACTCAGGGCTTGATCCCAGGACCCCTGAGATCATGACCTCAGCGAAAATCGAGAGTCAGACGCTTAACCAACTGAGCCATCCAAGTGCCCTGGTCCTCAGTAATTCTAAAGCATGTAAGGAAATCCTGAGACAGAAAAACTTGAGAACTGCCTTACTATACTAACAAGGGTGCATTCTTGATGACACATATTATGAAATAGATTGTGTTCTTGATTCTTATGTATTTGGGGAGACTTGTAAACCCTTCTTCATTTTATAGATGAGGGCACTGGGACCCACGAGATGAATGAGCTGCCCACACGTCACAGGGCTAGCTACCTGAAGTTCTAGGAATAGAACCAACGCCACATGATTGCCACTGTACAAACATCTACCTCTGTCTCTTACAGATCTTGTTAGAACAGGAGTTCATAAAAAATCTTGTCAGTAATAAAATAAAATCAAAAGAAAAAACCAAGCAGTCCACAAGGAAGCTCAGAGATCAAATAACAGATAGCAGCATTTTTTGCCAAAAGAAAGCATAATTTCCAGATGGAGAGCTATTTTCAACTAACATAAAGCATACTCTTTAGTTTCATCAAATTTGCACTAAAAAATTAAGTCCCAATAAATAGAAATGCCTGCAACACAAGTCAAATTTTTATCTTTCTCCTATATGTCTTGGACATCTTCTTAAATGTTTCAAATTCATGAATGTTATGAATCTCAAAAAATAATCTTTCCAAATGCACTATGATATCCTGAATTAGATTCTGGGACCAAAAAGAGGACATTTCAAAACTTGAAATCCAAAAATAATTCATAGTTTAGTTACTAGTATTGTATACAGTGAATTGGCTGTATTATTTCCTGGTTTTGACAAATATAACATGATTATATAAGATGTTAACATTAGAGGAAGCTAGTGAAGGGTGTTCAGGAACTCTCTGTTTGCAATTCTTCTGTAAATCTGATTTGAAATTTAACCTCTTATCTGTAATGAATAGAATGGAACAGAAACCCTATCAATCCATTCTATTTATTACAGATCAGAGTAAAATCAACAGTGAAACATCAGAAAATATAAAACATTTCACAACCTAGGACTTTATTTTCTTTAACAAAAAGGAAAAATGGATTATATAGCTTCAAAATTAAATCCCTGAGAATTCATTAATAACCTTGATTTAGGACATTTAAGTGATTATTTTTAAGCTCATAAGCCTTGTAGAGCAGAACGTGTTAAGCCAAAGATCTGCTTTACAAATATAATCCCTCACTTAAGATACAATCATTTAAACTTTAATTTGAATGATGAAAAGATGATTTCAAACTTTAAATGTACTATGTTTATTACTATTATTAATTTAAGTAGGCTCCACACCCAGCGTGGAGCCCAATGTGGGGCTTGAACTCACGACCCTGAGATCAAGACCTGAGCTGAGATCAAGAGTCAGACGCTTAACCGAGTCACCCAGGTGCCCCTATACTGCTTATTATTAACAACTATAAATTCAGAACTAAAAACAATATCCTATTTTGTATAGAAGGTTTAGTTTTCTGTTTTGTTTTTTTTTTTAAGATTTTATTTATTTGACAGAGAGAGACACAGCGAGAGAGGGAACACAAGCAGGGGGAGTGGGAGAAGCAGGTTTCCCGCCAAGCAGGGAGCCCGATGTGGGGCTTGATCCCAGGACCCTGGGATCATGACCTGAGTGGAAGGCAGACGCTTAATGACTGAGCCACCCAGGTGCCCCTAGTTTTTTTTTTTTTCTTTAAGATTTTATTTATTTGAGAGAGAGAGAGAGAGAGCATGAACAAGAGGGGAGGGACAGAGGGAGAAGGAGAAGCAGACTCCTCACTGAGCAGGGAGCCCAACATGGGGCTCAATCCCAGGACCCTGATCATGACCTTGCTGAAGGCAGACGCTTAACCAACTGAGCCACCCAGGCACCCTAGAAGGTTTAGGTTTTAAAAATCTGTTCATCTCAGGGCGCCTGGGTGACTCATTTGGTTAAGCCTCTGCCTTCGGCTCAGGTTTTGAGCCCAGAGTCCTGGGATTGAGCCCTGCATCAAGTTCCCTGCTCGAGGGAGTCTGCTTCTCCGTCTGCCCCTCACCCCACTCATGCTCGCTCTGTCTCTCAAACAAATAAATAAAATCTTCAAAAAATAAAAATCTGTTCATCTCATACTCAGTTTTTTCCAGGTATGGTGCAGTGAAGATTGCTGCCAACTTGTTGACTCTCTTCCCATCAAGAGGTGGGTCTAATTCTCCTCCTTGATTCTGGCCTAGCCTATGACTGCTCCACTGATACAGTATTATGCAAGTGTTGCTAAGCCAGTTCCAAGGCAGCTTTTAAAACAACTAACTGCTTCCTTGATGGTGTCTTAGAACCCTTGAGCTACCATGAAAGAAGTCTACCACCCAGCTCAAGAGTCTCTCATATGGAGAGACCCTGAGATTAACTAAGAAGGAGTGGGGCTCAGCTGGGCTCCATCTATCAGATGTCCTGCCAAGACCCCAGGCCTGTGAATGAAGACATCCAGAACAGCACAACTGCATGATCAATACCAAGTGTCCCCAGGCAACACCACATGGAGAAAAACTGCCCAGCCAAGACTTGCTCAACGTCTTTTTTTTTTTTCTTAAGAGATTTTATTTATTTATTTGACACAGAGAGACACAGCGAGAGAGGGAACACAGGCAGGGGGAGAGGAAGAGGGAGAAGCAGGCTCCTCGCTGAGCAGGAAGCCCGATACGGGGCTCGATCCCAGAACCCTGGGATCATGACCTGAGCCGAAGGCAGACGCTCAACTACTGAGCCACCCACGCGCCCCTCAAAGTCTTGACCTATAAAACATGAGACATAATAAAGTGGCTGTTTCTCAAGCTACTCAATTTTGGGTAGTTTGTTATATAATCGAACAACCACATATAATCAGACAATGGTAAAACTCAGTTGTTCTCTGCCTAGAAATGCAGATCTCCATGAAGAATAGTCAAAGCCTACCCCCAACACTTTATTACTTCTGTCATCCCATTACAAGCTAGACAGGTAAAACACATACATTAGATAGGAAAGCTTCAAAAACTGGTTACCAGTAGCTGTGTTACCCACCTTTAATCCCCCAGCACTGTAGCCCTTCCTGTCACCTTTGTTTCTGGCTTACCTCAAAGTTTGTCCCTGCCTATCACAGCACTAGCTTGTTATCTGGAACTCTTAAGAGTCTCCATTGTTAACATAATAAATATTTGGTTTCCTTAACTAGAAATTCCCATTTGTTACTAATGTTTCTTTTTCCTGAGCAGTGCTCCCCTTGGATAAGACATAGCACATGTTCCCAGACTCCTGTGTTGTTTCAGTATATTATCATGAGCAAGCCCTTATTTTGCTGGAATTCTATTCAGGATTGGGAACAGGAATTTTTTTTTTTTTTTTTTTTATCTTGTACACTCTCCACCCATATAATGCAAAAATGCTTACATTTCCGAAAAATGGAATTATAAGGAAGCGAATAAAGTGCTGTAAAATATAAACTCCCTCACACAAAACACAACAGATGTTCAGTAGAGCAGGTCGCCTTTTCTTCTGTCAGATGATAACTCCATTACAACTGAGACACACGCAGCTGTGAATCCACAGTCCAATGACGAGAGGGGTATCAGACCTAAAATGCACGGCCCCACATAAATGATTTTTGCTTTCCTCTCTCAAACAATTAGAGAGGTCCAAGACATTAGTCCTGCCCTCTCTTCCTTCTCGCCTGAGTAACCGAAAATTTCAGTTGAAAAGCCACCAGAACCCTGTCCTCTTCCTCAGTATTCATAGAGATGGACAGTAGACTCAGGGCTGAGCAAGGGGTTACCTGATGGGGTTGGAGGTTGAGCCAAACAAGCAAGGTAGGTAGTGGCCACGCAGAGTTGGGGGATTGGTTACATGGTGAGGGATGAAGCATGAAGTACATTTATTGAGAAAAAGAGGAGCTGGGTTTCTCCAGTTAGAGAAGGGAGTAACCCATGTGGGAAAGGAGAAAACAAGAATGAATGTACTTTGGACGTGGAGGTACTGGTTTGAGTATCTGATTTAATATATTTAGATAAACATAAGTTTTTAAACACACACACCTCTCAGTCTTCTAGGGCTGTCTGCCAAGAGGGCATGGGAGCAGTGATACCGCAGTAGCAGTGACCACACCTAGTGCCCACATCTTTGGTTTGAAATATCATTATCTCCCCCTTAGAAAACAGATGAATTTGAGGCTGAGACAGGAAAGTAAAGAGCCCCAAATAATTTTTTGTACAGAAAGGAAAGAAGTTCTCAAAGAATAAGGGGGACCTTTCAAAAGAACACAGGAGCTAACTTGAAGGGACTCTGGTCAAATCTCGGATAATGTGAGCAACAAAATAAAGGAAAGACTGGGTTATAACCTCAAGAGGAATCCTTAATATAAATATATAAATGATTAAATAAATAGAAGAGAAAGTGCTTCCTTTTGGTAAAATGCCAATTAATCAACGTAGAATAGCAATGACAGATGATGATCATCATAGTAATAACTGATTCAGTCAAGAATCATCAGTAATGCTAAAACAAATGGGTGAAAGTCAGAGGAATGGGATATTCACCAGGTCTCAGAATATCTCCCCACAAAATACTTATTCACTACAAAGGATAAAAGAAACTTCACAGTGGAAAAACCTGGCAGTTTCTACCTTAACCAAATCAGCAAAGTTAATTTCACCAGTAATGGGGTATATTGACATCATGTACCACCTGAAAGGATGTGACAAACACACGTGCAGTACCACTTATGCATTGTTCCTGCCCAAAGTACTTAATAACCTGAATTAGTAATGAGGCAGCATCAGACAAGCCCAAATTGAGAGACATCGTACAAAATACTCAAGCTTAGTCTCTTCAAAAATAGTAAGGTCATGGAAGTACTAAATGTTCTAGATTGAAGGAGACATACACAATATGCTAATAAAATTCTATGAGTAATCTGGATTGGATTAGTTTGCTCCAAAGGACAAAACTGGGACAACAGACAACACTCAAATGGGGACCATGGACTGGATGGCCAGATTGCACCTCATTTCCTCATGCTGAGAGTTGTGCCCTGATTATGTAGTAGTGGGTGCTTGTCTGTAGGTAATAAGTACTAACACATTCAGGGGTAACGAGTCTCAGGTTTTCAACCTACAAATAATTCAGTAAGAGAGGGAAAAAATAACGATAAAGCTTACATGGTAAAATTTTAACACCTGCATTTGTGTGTAAAGGATATGCAAGAGTTCTGTGCATTGCTCTTGCAACTCTTCTTTAAGTTTGAAATTATTTCCAAATAAAAAGTTCAAGAAAAGATCTCGTCCTCTCCCATTCAAGGCACCCCAAGAGTTCCAGGCATGTCACTCTTCCACCCCCTAGAACTTCTCAGACCCACAGTGCTTTCTTCCACCCTTGCTTGGCTCTCAGTCCTTTTCTTCAAGGTCAGGGGGAGGGAGAAATGTTGGGGGAAAGTGGGAGGGTAAGGTTGTGAATGCTTTACATGTCACTAGTCCATATTCTATTGTACAACCTAGTACAGAATTCCGCTCAAAGTACAGGTTTTATGACACTTTCTAACTTTGCCCCTTAAAAGCTCCCAGAGTGACTCAAGAAACATTTCACTTAAGTCACTGTAACATTTACAACTATTCTTACTCTTTTTCTTTTGTTAAAATATTTTTCCTGTAGAAGAGTAATTCTTCAGAATTGCCGCAGTCTTGGAGCAAGAGGTCGGCATGTCCTCCTGTTAAGAGTCTATTTTCCTCCTGACAATTCTCTGGAAATAGCCTGGGAAGTCAGGTTATCTCTCCTGAAAGGTAAGAGCCCCGGAGGCAGAGAGGCTGAAGGAGACAAGTCTGAGTCCAGGGTCAAGTAGGGACAGAACTAGCCGCTTGCTCAATTTTTATTTGCCTCTAAGCACTTAACACAGAGACCACAAACTGGAAGACCCTGTTTCGCTCACTAGTTCACAATGATAGGACAAGCCGGGAAATGTTACAAATGTTACAAAATGCCTCCTCTAGCAACCCGAGGCACCAGGCAAAAATCAGCTGGGGCATCCCTTCAGCTACCCTGTTCCGTGGGAAGGAGCTCTCCAGGTTCTAAGTCCGCAGCACTCCCTGGCCCATAAAGGCCTCCCAGTTGCATCCCTACATCAACACTAACAGAAAAGCTAAAGTGACCTTGACTTTCCTGAGAGATTTTGAGAGGAAGAGTTACAAGGGTTACAGATCACACAGACGTCAAGGGCGTTGCCGTCTCGCTAGTAGCAGGCTGGATACATAGGAAACTCATAATTATGAGTTAGATTATATCAGGGTGCTACCTGAAGAGACAGGTCAAAAAGCTTGGGAATGGAGAGGTGATAGCATGACCAGGGGAATCAGAAAACCTTCAAGGACAGACCAGAAGATGGATGGCATGAGGCACTATGGGGGTAGAAGTCAAGAGACCATGAGAAGAAGACCACCACAAGGCATATTCCTGACCTGCTCTTCTTCCCACCTTCTCTGCAACAACACAATAATCAAGGTAAGCATCTTGTGCAAGGGATACATTCCTTAAGGAATCTCATCATCCAAAACTCATTTCCCCCCAGGAATAAAAGAAAAGCAGGGGATGCTCTCTTAGGGCACATAAATCTACAATGATTGCCTAAATTACTACTTTGTTTTGTAAAAAAAAAAAAATAATAATAATAATAATACTGATTATCTGTAATATTTGGCACAATGCTCTCTCCTGAATTAACAGTACAGCTTACCACGATGCTTTTTTAGCTATTTTAGTGTTTATCACATCTATCGTCTGCTTCAAGTTACTGATTTGGGGGGGTATTTCTGCTATGGCCCTAATACACCACAGATAAAGCAATACTTGGGGGATACCTTTTTCTCAAAAAGAGCTTTTTGAAATATAATAGCAAATATTAAAATAATAGCATGATAGTTGCTAAAATTTGCTGAAGGTCCAATGCATAGGGGTTTTCAACTGATACAAAATAAAGATGTTTTTAGTTGTTTTTTTTGTTTTTGTTTTTGCCAGGTAAAACAGCCCAAGATGTGGCTGTAGCATAAACACTCAGCTTCCCAACTTTAAAATTTTTGATGAAATTTCTTTATTTTAGGGGAAATTCCAAGTTTAAAAGATTAAGTGAGGCTTTGTCAATATTTTCACTATGTCATAATATTTCAAGGTCACATAAATCAGAATCACATAACATAATAAAATTGGTATTACTAACATTTATTGGTACACTTACCTCACAGCAGTCCTATGAGTTGGAGAATAATAGCTAACACTTACTATTTCCGTATGCCAGGCAAAGTTCTAAGAGCACTGCATCTTTCCTTAGATGTGACATTCATTTAATTCTCATATCGGCTTAAGGAAATAGGTGTCATTCTTTCCCTCACTTTAAAGATTTATTTATTTATTTGAGAGAGAGAGAGCGTGCATGCAAGTAGGGTGAGGGGCAGAGAGAGAAGGAGAAGGAGAGAAGCCGCTCTCTGCTAGCACAGAGCTGGAGGCTTGATCTTATGACCCCCCTGAGATCATGACCTGAGCCGAAACCAAGAGTTGTCCCCTTAACCAACTGAGCCACCCAGGTGGCCCCTCTTTTCCTCATTTTAAAGACAGGATCATTGGAACCCATGGGTTAAGTTATTTTCCCAAGAACACACAGACAATGAATGACAGAGGCAGGATTAAAACCCAGGCTGTCTGGGTTTAGCACCTGTGCTCCAAAATGCTCTCATACTGGACCGGCTAGAGAATGGGTCTGAGGCCAGAGTGCTCTCAAACTCCTATGCATTTTAAGAGTACTCTCCCTGTTCATAGACAAAGGACCCACCTGAGTTAACCACACATTTTAAAGCAGCTGGTCAGAAGTCTAAGTTCGTTGTACTTGGGAAGACACTGTGGCTGGTCCTCAGAGGGGCTATCCAAACCTACTGACACAAGCAGACTTCAAGGGTCACTATCCAGGTGATCTAAACTGCTCCTAAAGACCAAGTCGTCTCCCCCCCATTCCTCAGTTGATGGGTCCCAGTTTGGTGCCTTAGACTCATCCACTATAACAAACACACTTATTTCTTCCTGTATTTGATGATTTACCACTGCCCAAGAGTCCTCTTTGGCCTACTGGGAAGAACTCATTAAAAGACAACAGTTACAACCCATGCAAGGGGTCTCAGCCACTTCAGTGAGGAGGACTGAGATGAATAACAAGAACAAATAGTGCCTATGAAAAAGACAAAAGAAAATACGGGTTGGGGAGTGGGGGAAGCAATGGGGACTTTCAAGGAGATACTATTAAAACACACACACAAGGCTTTCTAAAACCAAGTAACATGACATCTAAAATTAAAATTTCAATAGACAAAATAGAAAAGGTATGGCCACTACTAAGAACATTCAGGGTCCTCAGAGATCAAACAAACATTGTAAGCAAAAATATGAGACATGGAAGACATAATCAGAAGACAGAACATGCAGAAAATAGGTTTTCCTGGAGGACAAACAGTAACAAATGGAGAAGAAATAATTAGAAGGGAAGGAGGAAGGCGACAAAACAAAAGAAAACTTCCCTGAGCTGAAAGAAGGGACAAAGCCTCCCAAGCAAGCTCAGACAATATTAATGAGGAAACAAAAGGCATAGGCCTAGGCTTGTGAAATATTTAAACTGAGAAGGAAAATCATCTGCAACCACACATCCTAGTATGTGCATTAACATGACTTCACTATTTCAACAAACTCTTACCCAGGAAGATGAAGTTTCTCATAATTTTACTCTTTGTTTCCAGAACTTTCCAAAAACCCCTTCATCTCATAAATAGCTCAACTAATCCTCATTTAAATATACACTCCTTACTTAGCCTACCAGTCTTAGATTATGTTATCAAAAATCTTGTTTAATTCCATGTCCATGCACTGAACATATCTGTCTCAAACCAAACCCTAACAAACTTATAAATTCCCCATCTCTGTCCTCCCTCCTAAAATGCTTAAGGTCATTATCTCCCTTATTGCAGTAAGCAGTCAACCTGGTTTTGCTTTATCTACAGGTTATTCTGCAGTCTTGTCAGAGGCAGCAGAGACTCTACAGATTATAGAGTTATTCCAACAAATTGAACAGAGGACTGACAGAGGAAGAAGAATCAGATTAGCATCAGATATCTCGACTGCAACACTGGAATCTAGAACAGTTAAACAGCCACTACTGAGAGAAGCAGCCCGACCACCATGTTCTTCACCTGTCAGGGAAAACAAAAACCCTTTTCTGAACATGCAGGAACTACGAAATTACCTAACCAATAAACCCAATCTGAGGAAATCTTTTTTTTAATTATAATTTTTTTATTATGTTATGTTAGTTACCATACAGTACATCATTAGTTTTTCATGTAGTGTTCCATGCTGCGTATGAATGCAATACATGCCCTCCTTAATACCCATCACCGCTTGAAAGATGTGCTCTAACTGGAATGAGAGCTCATGATAGGAAAACAAGAGAGGGGGAAGCAGAACAATGTAACAGGATGAAGTTAACATGACTAGGAACTTACAATTTGTCATTTAAATGTTTATTAAAAGATATATAGTAAAAAAATAACTTCATAGTCAAGAAAAAAAATTCCAACCTGTCTAGGTAAAACCCAATGTGAGGAAATATTATTACTTTGTATATGTTAATATAGAATGTTTAATTATAGCTGCTCTGAAAATATCAGGTGAGAAAGTAACCACAACCAGGACAGAAAAGCAAAGAACCTCCATGTTCATGATAAATTTGACCATGTGGCAAAACGACAAGAATGAACAATAAAGTATAATAAATGATAAATTAAAAATACATGGAAAAAATGAAAACAAACGTCGCCTTTATGATGACAAATGTGAGTGGTGGAGGAGCTACAACAATCTTTTGGAAAAGTAATCGGACAACAGGTATCACACACTCTCTTAGAACCAGCTATCTCACTTTGGGGAATCTATCCGATGGAAATAAAAGCACCAGCTAGACAGCAGCGGATGTTTATTTGAGAGTGGTGCAATAAAATCCCCTAACTTGCATAGTCAACAATAGAAGAATTACTGAATAAATGATAGTCATCCACACTGAGAAATTATGCAACAACTGGAAAAAAAGAGTTGGATAAATGTGCCAAGTTCAAGCAATGCCCGTAAGGTCTCTTAGTTACGAAAGTGGAGTAGTGTTTTAAATGGGTGATGAGGAATTATGAACTTTTTTTCTTCATGCATCTCTGGTTTTCTGGGTGTTTCTGTTGTCGTTTTTACTGCGTACAACAGCATGTTTTACTTTGGTAATTTCAAATTTCAAAATTTCAGATTTTTCCATTTCAAAACCATTTGAAAAAAGAAAAGAAGTGGTTGCGGGGAGGTCACTCCATGGCAGAAGAACAGCACAGAGCAGTGTTCAGAGGCGGCTGACGAGGGGCTGGGGACCTGGGTTTAAGTCAGCTCTGCTCCTGACTCACCCTGAGACCTCAGCTGGGCTGCCTAACCACCCCGGGTCCCTGGGAGGAAGAATAACGGAACTAAGAACAATCCCTTCCAGCTCAGGCAGTCAATGAGTGTGCACAAAAACAGCACATTGAGTCCTTTGGAAACCTCCACTTACTGCCTCTTTCTCTGTGAACTTCTCCAGGATCCGGTCAAGGGTCCCTGATCCACTGTGAAGTCATGCTAACCCTGCACGCAGGAGGAAATAACACCAGAGGGCCATCACGAGGATCGCCAGGTGCCTCTACACACAGCCACAGCACAAAAACTGTTCAGCAGAGCCCTTTCATCAAACAGGCCCTCCCAGCTCCACAGGAAAGGCAACAAACCCCCCATCTAGGGTATCATTGGCTATACAGTAATTCAGAGAAGATTTTAAGAAGAAATTTTTTTTTCATCTCCAATTTTGAAAAGATGTAAGAAGGGAATACTACTATTAGAACCAAAAGCTTTATAAATGGGCTGTAGTCTTTGCAAGCTTTCTGAACTCATCATACCTCCGCAGACTGGGTCTCGTTCCCGTGCCCTGCTGTTTCATTTCTGTTCCTTATTTCAGCACCGCTGCAAAGAATGCGACGGGCAGCAGCTCATGGTGCAAAAGGCTGGTGCTCCACTCAACCCATCCACCTCCTTTGTTTTCATTCCGACTTCCTTTATTCCTTTCCCTGTTCTCCATGTTTAAGAATCAGCCAGATGACTAAAGCCACTTACACACCTGCACTATGTAAATTCTACATTCGGCGAAAAATCTTCAGAGGCAGCCATATGCAGTGATAGTCATCACGGAACCAATTATTTATCTATTCACTCAGCAAACATTCTGTGAGCACCATACATATACCGTGCTAGAGACTTTCAAGACTTCATTTAGCCCTCACAGAAATCGTGTCTGACAAGATAATAGTAGCCTCAATTTTACCAAGTGGGAAACTACGGCTCAGGGAGATGAGCCGAGTGACTTTCCAAAGCCATGGATCAGTAAGTGCCGAAGCCCAGAGGTGTACCCTGAGCTGCCAGGCTCATGGTCCTTCCTGAGTGTGACTTCTGCCTGGAATTATTAGAAAAGGCTTCCTTTTATTCCTGAATAACAGAAAGAAGGGAAAGGAGGGCAGGCGAGCACTGGATTTGCAGTGAAGTCTGGCTGTCCAGCCAATCCACTCTTCATGGTTACTGCAGGTATACAAATTTTCATTATATGCTGTCTCCATTAGCAATTTGTTTTGTATCTGGTTCATATCTTCATTTTATTTCTAACATTTGGGCAAGTTACCAGTCCTCTAAAAAGGTGCTATAAATTATTAGGAGGGAAAGATTCTGTAATTTAAAATAATGTCAGTTGAGTTTGACTTTCCCAAAGAAATAGCATAATGAATAAAGAGCAGAAAAAGGTTGTATATCTGATAACCATTTTTTAACAGTTACAGCTAAACTCATTTTTTTTAAAAATGAAGTTACTTTGGTTATTGTTATGTAAGGAATGAAACAGATCTAACCTAAGCAATTTGCCCCAGAACAGATTAATAACCAGAACTGAGACTATAATCCAATTCTCCTAACTGCTCAATGTTTATCATGCTCACTGATTTAAAATGCCATTAGGTTAACACTCTGTTAGGAATCAATTCCCCTAAAAAGTTGTGAGGAAAAAATCAAATTTTAATCAAACTGTATTATACCATTGACTTAAGCTTTTTCTGAAATTTTAATACTTACTCATTAATCCTCAAGTAGCAAAGCACCTATTAAAACTTTGTAATTCCGGGGTGCCTGGGTGGCTCAGTCGTTAAGCGTCTGCCTTCAGCTCAGGTCATGATCCCAGGGTCCTGGGATCGAGCCCCGCATCGGGCTCCCTGCTCAGTGGGAAGCCTGCTTCTCCCTCTCCCACTCCCCCTGCTTGTGTTCCTGCTCTCACTATCTCTCTCTGTCAAATAAATAAATAAATTCTTTAAAAAAAATAAAACTTCTTAATTCCTTGAATTTTTTTGGTGAAATAGTTAATACATTAGAAGGAAACACAAATGTACTGGAGGGAATTTATCACTTAAAGTCCATACAATAAATTAGTTTTATAATGTGAAATCACCAACTCCTAAAGCACAGATTTTAAAAACTGATTTTTCTGTGGCACTAATTAAAACAGTTCATCCAGTTTCTCCATTCTAAAGGAGTTTAACCAAAATGTATAGTGCAATGTTGACAAAGGCCAAGAGGCATAGTCTTTGTTTCAAAACAACTTGGAAATTGTGCATTTAATCAGTCCCTACCCTCTGAGAGCTATGGGGCCCAATACATAGCCACGAGGCACCTGGGGCTGTTGAGTCCCTGAAATGTGCCCCGTCCAAAGTGAGATGTGCTCTAAGTATAAAATACACACTGGATTGTGAAAACAATATGAAAGACAGAACAATGTTTATCTCGATGACATGTTGAAATATTTTAGATCTATTGGATTTGATAAGATAGGTCGTTAAAATTAATTTCATTTATTTTTAAGGTGGCCACTAGAAAATTAAAAATTACCTACATGGCTCATGTTATATTTTGATTGGACAGCACTCTACTGACATGTTTCTCGCTGACGGAACACAAGCGCTGGAAGCTGGTTGCTGGGGTTGGAGAAAAGGTTCTGATAGCCCTGATTACTAATTCTTTTATTACAGGCCCTCCTTAGCTGCTGCTGGCTCTGCTCTTAACTAGCTAAGTGACCTGGAACTATCGCTTAACCTCTCAGCCCTAAATCCTCATCTGTAAACCTGAAGAGCATCTAATTCCAAGGCATCAGGTTAAACAATGAGACTACACTTCCTACCTTCCGGTTCACTGCTCTTTTCACTGCACAACTGCACCAAACCCCTTCCTGATTGTATCTGTTCAGTGACCCCACAGTACATCTCTAATCCTAGGGACTGTCCTGAAACAGGTGTCACTTCTTACAGGAAAAGAAGAGAGTGGGTGCATCCGAACAAACCTCTCCCTCCGTGGGGGAAACACACTCAACACCCCCACCCCCTCCTTGGCTGAAGGTAAGGACTTTCCCACAGTAGGTGGTGGCCCATGGGGTTATCTGCAGTTATCAGAGGGAGGCAGCCTTCCGGGCCTCCCCACCGCTCCAGGCAAGGCTGTGGGACCTAAGGGCAAGTCTGTTCGATCTCGGTTTCCTTATTTGCAAAATGCATTAATAATACCTGCCCAACATACATCACAGGCTGGCTTGCAAGAGCAAATAAAACATACCTGGGAGCTGTCTTTAAAAGCACAAAGCACCACATAGACGGTTACGGTCTCATGCCCATCATGAGATGCTAACCAGTGCACAGTCACAGTGTGCTCTGCGCTAGCCAGGCTCTGCAACACTGAACAGTAAGGGCACCTTTTGATACATTTGCTAAATTATTTTTTAGGGTAAAAAAAAAAAAGTAAGTAGATGTAGATCTGGTATTTTTTTAAGTTAGAAAAAAAAAAAAACAGGAAGATGCAGAGTAACCAACAGCTTACATTCATTCCGTATTTACTATGTGCCATGCATTGTTCTCCATTCTTAACATTATCAGATTTGATCAGAACAACCCACGTTGCGGCTCCTGGGTGGCTGTCGTTAAGTGTCTGCCTTCAGCTCAGGTCATGATCCCAGGGTCCTGGGATCGAGCCCCGTATCAGGCTCCCTGCTCGGCAGGAAGCCTACTTCTCCTCTCCCACTCCCCCTGCTTGTGTCCTGCCATCACTCGAAAACATTACTTCTGCTCCATCCTCCCTTGTTACTACTCCGATCCACTGGTTCTAAACATAAAGCCCTGGGAAGTGTTGACCTGCTGTACCAGACAATTGGCCCCACCCTGGTAGTTAAACGCCGCTTCCTGGTTTTCTTGTTTATAATGGGCAGTGGACACATGCCAGCGGGGATGCCCTAGCACTGCAGAAGTGGGGGTTTCAGAGGGCTGGCGTGTCCTGCTAGTGTGTCTCAGCCGCCAGGAGCAAGCAGCCACCAGTCCCCAAACCAGCACAGGCGGTGGCAGCAGCAGCTGGGGAGCTCCTAACTCAACACAGGCTCCCATGGGGTGCCCACTTCTGGTTGCAGGTGAGGAACACCTGCGCTGCTTTTTCAAAATACGGATCCTTCATCCCCTACCCTAGTTGTCCAGGCGGCTGCCAACAGCAGCCAGGCAGAAAATTCACAGCTTCTTATTAAGAAACAGGCCTGCTACCAAGCAGCTCCCCCTCAAGACAGGTGGACTGAGAAGGGAAACTCAAGGAACCTAAAGGATGTGGTCTGTGGAACTAGGAAAGAAAGCAAAGGGCATCTGTGACATCCACCTCTATCCTCAGGGAGGCAGCTACTACATTACAGGACTCTTGCCTCTAGAGTTCTAATTCCAAAACCTGAAGGACAGGGAGAAGAGTAAAGTAGTCTTTTTGTTTTTAGTTTTCTATTCCAAACTGTCTTGTCAACTGTCCTTTTTCTACCCTTTAACCACTCTTGCTGAAACACAGCTGTTACTTGGAGCCATTATCTAGCTTGGGGACCACCCAGGACCATTTCAGAGTGTGAAAAGGTCCACCAGGAGATAACTGCTTCCTCGTTTTTACTTTTAAAGGGCCACACTACAACTCTGGGCTACAAGAGATGTGTGGCACAGGTGCTCCTAAATGACACCCGGACCCTCTCTGCACTCACTCTTCAACCTTGGCACACCATTCTTTTTCCATCACGGGTTCCCTGCAATTTCCCTCTTGCTCTGTGCATGCTATCCTTCCAAAGTCTTCTATTTGACTGACATGCCCAAGCTGTATTTTATGCCCCACTGACAATTCTCAGAATAACCAAGGTTACCAAGAGTACAGCCAAAATTAGGAATTATGGCTTTTAAAGATTGACCCCTCTTTTCCAAAAAGCATATTATGTCTTGTAGCTTTCCTTATATACTTTGTGGCTATTTAGAAACACTAAAAGGCTTTCCTCCTTTACTGTTTTAAAAGCAACACAACATGCCCATCAAGAGATTAGTGTCCAAGGTTTGTAAAAAGATTCTTCAGAGACTCTGATCACACATAGCATGTGGTGTCAGAGAGCTGGGAGATGGTAGGTATTCATATTTAAGCATAATTCATGATTTTTCTTAATACTACAGAGTCCTCGACACCGGTAAATACTACAAATACTGAAATCATTAGCAGCCACGTTGCTGAGCTTCCTGATAACTGTAAGACTTTTCTTTCCTCCATCGGTTTAAAATGGAGGCACCCCCTCAAAGGCTTAAAGCCTATCACAGGTTTGGGAATGAGCCTCTGGCTAAGGAGCTGCATCCTGGAGCAGGTTTCATTTCTCAGGCAAGACACTTAATTCCTTCTAGTTCTGCTGGGCCTTCCCCTCTAGGAAATATACTGGGGAGAGGGGTAGGTGTCAAGAAGCGGGGGATGGTAGGAACATGCATGTCAATGCTGCTGACCCTACCAGCCAATTAAGAGGATGCACTGCTGGTCTCCGCGGGAAGCTGCGGCCAGTCTCAGATGGAAGGATAATGGCTGTGACACTGAGCCCCAGGAGACGGGGTGCTGATGAATATTAAACACACACACACACACACACACACACACACACACACACAAAGCAGAGACCATCCAGGACGCCATGCTTGCAGTCCCTTATTCCCACAAATGGATGGCTCGGCCACGAGGGGAAATGTGTCTTCCCCAAACTGCCCGACTTCCTCTGGTCCTCTTTCCACACACTCCTCTCCATTCACGTGTTACCTGAGAGTCTCTCTCTCCCTCTCCCTCTGCTAAATACTGACAGATCTGATGTCACTCTTTCCAAGACACATGTCACCAGCTCTCCTTTTGCATAAATGCTTCTCTGGCAAGCTGTCTGCCAGGGCCTCTGATTAGCCAAGAGGGATATCACATTGAATTATTCTATGTTCACACTCGATGTTAGCATCAGTTTCCCTTGTGAAAATACACAAACAGCTTGCTCAGCACCCACTTCAGATCACCTCAAGGACTGCAGCGCAAGATTAACACTGAGTTTAAGAAAAAGAGAAGATGAGGACAATGGGTGTCTCACAGACACCCAAACAAGAGTCAACCATTCAACACTGATAGAGAAAAGAACTATAAAAAACATTCGGGACAAACGATTTTAGGAGACAATACTGAACTCTGGCTTAGAATGGAGTAAATCCTCACCGTGAAAGTCATTTTTACTTCCTTTAAGTTAGCACAAAAATAACCACTCTGTCTGTTAGAAGAAAGACGCCAGGAGGCTTTGCAATGATTGGGCAGAAGGAGCCATGGACACGGGATGCCTCGCTAGGACCTGACCAAGGCTCTGCACAGGGTACATGAGGGCAGGGGAGAGATCTCCATCACCAAAAGGCAAAGAACAAAAACCAAAACAAAGGCACCTCCACAAGAGTCTGAATCCACCCAGGCACCAAACTCCAGAGGGACTCTCCTTCTTGAACATCAGGAATCTCTTCAGCTTTCTTTTTTTTTCCCCCAGGTTATTAAACTTTTTAAAAAAATTTTTTATTTAAATTCAATTTAGTTAATATATAGTGTATTATTAGTTTCAGTGGTAGAAACATACAAATGGCTAACAGACACACGAAAAAATGCTCAATGTTACTGGGCATCAGAGAAATACAAATCAAAACCACAATGAGATACCACCTCTTACCTGTAAGAATGGCTAAAATGAACAACACAGGAAACAAGAGCTGTTGGTGAGGATGTGGAGAATGGGGAACCCTCTTGCACTGTTGGTGGGAATGCAGACTGGTACAGCCACTGTGGAAAACAGTATGGAGTTCCTCAAAAAGTTAAAAATAGAGCTACCCTACGACCCACTAGTTGCACTTCTAGGTACTTATCCAAAGGATAAAAAAGAGTGATTCAAAATGGCATCACAGCAGCAATGTCCACAATAGCCAAAATATGGAAAGAGCCCAGATGTCCACTGACAGATGAATGAATAAAGAAGATGTGGTGTGTGTATACACACACACACACACACACACAGGAATATTAATCAACCATCTCTTCAGCCTTCTAAGAGGAAGAATTAATCTACTCTCCTAACAGGAAAAGGTAAACCTAATACAGATTTATAGGCAGAAAACATCACCATTACCTTTATTTTTTGAAACATTGCTTTTTAAAAAATCCTTTCTCTCCAATCAAAGGAAATGAGAAATATGAGAAAAATCACTTGAATAGGTTTGGGTGCTTCTAGACTTCAATCCATTAACCCAGGCCCACAAACTGGCATTTTCTAGATGGTTCATTTTACCCCATTATACCAACCAGACTTTCTAATGACCAGATAAGATTAGTGGACAAATCTGCCCATGGCTCTCCAACTCCACCACCCAACCCAAGTCATCTGGACCACTGCAACTGCCTCCTAACTGGTCTCCCCACAGCAGCCAGTGTATCCGAAGATGTAAACTTGACCTTAACACCTTCTTATTTAAAATTCTTCAACGGAGTCCCAACATTATAAAGACAAAACCCAAATTACCTTCACCATGTTCACCATAATCTAGTCCTGATCAATCACAGTTGGTGTTTCTCTTCTCTGCTCTTAGGATCCAGCCACACCAACTTCTTTCCTTCGGTCCTTTGCACCTGCTATTTCCTTTGTCTAGAAACAGGACTCTTCCCCAGTCTTTTTTGATCCATTAGGAAATACCCTTAAATGTTTATGTTTCCTGATTCCCTACACTCTGGAAGGAAAGGCTCCCTGGAGGAAGTCTTAATGAAGAGAATTGGATGAGTGGATAGAAAAGAAGAAAGACCTTCTGGGTAGGAGGAAAACATGAGTGAAGACATAGTGGGGGATTCAAAAACAGACAACATTGGTAGTTCAAAGAGCTATGCAAAATCTAGAGACCACACATTTAAGTTAATTTTAACAACAAAAACTGGATGGGAGAGGGTAGTAGAAATCTCTGCATAATCCTAATAAAAGTAGAGTTTGGGTTAGAATTTCCTCAACAATAGTAATATACTAAGAAGCTAAGTAACCAAAATAAAAACTAAAGGGCACAGCTGTCAATTATCTAGGGAAATGAGACGGTATGGACTGTCATTTGGGAGCATGCAGGTCAAAAATCTCCAAAGTGGTGTGACTTTCCTTCTACTACACACGTTCCTGTGGTACTCACCACAGCTGCTCACAGCATATCCCCAGTGGCAGGACAACACTTCCCGGTCCGCTTGTGGTGAGGTGGAACCCAACGATTAGGGCTTACCACTGTGCTGATCCAAAGTTCAAGACCAGAAAGCTAGGCAGAGTCAGGGAGGCAACAGTTCAGAAAGGAGATGACCACAAGGTGCAGAGACTAGGTGGTTGTGCCACTGAGGTACCATGAGTGCAACCTCGCATTAATGAAGGCCAGACAGGAAAAGATTTTCAGTTACAGGTTTAACAAGTAGGTGGTAGCTTTTAGAGCTCACAAATAACCTAGAGGTATTGGGGAACAATTACATGACTCTCAACTTTTTCAAGGCCATGTCTCAAAACTATTTCTGATCTCTCTGGAGCGAAGAGATCTATGACTGATCTTTTCAGTAGAGGCCTCCCTTTCAGAGTCTGCTCACATACCGGAGTCCTCTCTTTGTGAGCAATGCAAGACATAGCAGCTGTGTGTAGTTAGTTGTTGGGGCCACTGAGAACCCCAACACAGAAGCTAGCTCTCTCAGTATGGAACCAATATACATTGCTGACATTAATTTCTACCCCTCAATAATTCGTCTTTCAAACTTGTCTCGTGCAGACTTTATAAGATGCAAGAATATTTGATCATGAATACTGATTATGCATGTGTACTGAGATTTTTCACTCAACTAAGTGAAATTTTATCAGCTTGTCTTCTCCAATAGCTTTCTAAGATATCTAGCTGTATTTTAATTTCTCTGCAATCCCATAACTGGATAACAGAGACCAAATGGATCCGTTATAGTCAGCCTTGCCACAATTTGAGTTGGTCTGTATCCACCTACCATAAACTCTATCTGTACCACATTCCCTCCATCAACCAAGGTTTTTTGAGCATCTACTATATTCCAGGCACTGTGTTAAGCATTATTGTAATGTGACAATAATGACAGAATTTATTAGACACATAAAACGTGCAGACTCGGTTTTAAGCACTTCCGTGCAGTACCTCCCTTATCACGAGAGCCTGGAGAGGTTAATAATACTCCTGTCTCCTTTCACAGATAAGAAAATGCAAGTTGAGAGAAGCAAAGTAACTTATCTAGGTCAGGCAGTAAGTGGTGGGACAGCAAAACTCCTGCATTCCTATTCCCCACCATACTATATACTAAGATCCCAATATCAATAAAGCATTCCTTGCCCTCAAGAAGGTTAAAATACCTAAGAAGTGATAACAGCATGTTCTGACCCATGCTGTAAGAGAAGTGCCTGGAAGAAGGTGCTAGGAGAATAAGGCAGAGGAAGGGCAGCCTCAACTGGGAGTGATCAGGGTGGGGAAGCCCTTGGGCCATTCTTTCCAAGTAAAGGAGCAGACCTTCCTGGAGGGAGGAATGACAGGAACAAAGACACCACTGCAGGAAGGCATGGGCGCCTGAAGAGACACAAGAGGACTCCACAGACCCAGTGTAAGATCTCCCGTGGATCCATCTCCTCTTCCCTCATCCTTTCCCCTGCCCACATCCCCACCTCTCACCGCCACGCTGCCACCTCTCACCTTTTCTAAAATAAGCTGATGATGTTTCTCTCCCTAAAAATCACCCACAAATAAAGCCAAAACTCCATGTCATGACATTCAAAGCCTACTTTACCAACCTCAGGTCCCTTCACTCCCACAAACCCCATCTAACCTGTTCTCCAGCCAAACCAGGGCCCTTACGTGCCCCATGCACATCATCCTCTCTCACACCTCCACACCCTCACACAGGCTACCTCTTCTCCTCTGTCACTGAACTCCTACCAGCCTGTCTTTTGGCAGCGGCCCCAGAGTCCCTGCCCACTCTCACCCTGGCTCCCCCCAGCCAGTCTGGCTTCCCTGTGGTTCCCTGACTGAGCCCTGTACGCAGCCATGCCAGGGGCACTACACTTGTGTTCCCATCCACCAGGAAGCCTCTTCCACCGCATGTCCCAGGTTGTGTCCCCACTTTCTTCAGATGAGGGGGCTTCCTTATCCAGCCTACATAAAATGGAACACCCCCCTATACACACACTCCCCAGCTTCCTCATTTCCTTCACACTACCTTTTTTTCATAACACTTATCACAACTTGATACATGCATTTTTTAGTTGTGTATTAGCTCGTGGTCTGCCTCACTTTCCACATCAGCGCTGGCAGGCCATGGTGCACGGCCAAATCGGGCCTGCTGTGCAAGCTTTGGCTGGAACAAAGGCACATCACTGTCTCACACACTGTCTACAGCAGTCTCATAGTCGCAACAGATACCTCATGCCCCACAAAGCTGAAAATACTTCTTACCCGATCCTTTACGGAAAAGGTTTGCCAAGCAACCCTGCTCTAGAATGTCGAGCAAACTCCCTGTCTCTGCTGCTGTGCTCACAGCTCACCTCCAGACCTTTTCGTGCATCATCTAGCAAGAAGCAGACACTGAGAAACCATGAGTTAAAGAAAGTGGGGGTGGTGGGGGGTGTGAAGGGAAAGGAGAAAACGGATACAAGAGATGCTGGAGGGAAAATCGGCAGCCGTGGGGTGACTACGTGGGTGCCAGAGAAAAGAAAAGAGGAGGGGGCACCTGGGTGGCTCAGTCAGTTGAGTGACGGACTCTGGTTTCGGCTCACGTCATGATCTCATGGGATCAAGCCCTGCATCAGGCTCTGCGCTCAGCAGGGAGTCTGCTTGAAAGATTCTCTCCCTCGGCTGCTCCCCACCCCGCCCCCTCTGTCTCAAATAAATAAATCCTAAAAAAAAAGAAGAAAAGAAAAGAAAAAAGGAGGAATCACACCACAGAAGCATTTCACATGTAGCTGTCTTCCCCAGTCGAAGGAGGAGATCCAAATCATCAAACCACAAATACGAGTTCTGCATCAAGGCTGGCGATCTTCCCACTGATGGGGAGAAGAAGATGTCGGGCTCCCCAGCAAGCTGAGTCACTGTCTGAGAGCACAGGCCCCGTTAATGAATTGGCCTCATTATTATGGGGCTGAAATACATGTTGGAGATTCAAAGTTTTGGTGACCATTAACAACATGCTTCAATCTGAGTGGCTAGCGACACAGTAACAAATAAATGTATTTAAACAAATTTACCAATTTAAAATTTTCAAATGCTAAAATGTTCATAAGAAATAGAAAACCTTAGATCTGATGGAAGAGATCCTTTAATGATTAGCAAATCTCACTCTGGGTTAACAAACAAGAAACTGGTTAGCCACTCACATCAAGTCACCCGGCTGGTTGACAGGAGGAGGCTGGAACAGACCCAGAACTGCTGCAGAGGGGCCCAAGGCTCCTCTGGTATCCATGTTCACAGCAGCACGGACATCAGGGTCCTGCAGACCTAGAGCACACTCTGTGAAGTGCTGCGGACAGAAGCAAGACTGCCAAGGACTGAGGGGGCCAAGAACTGCCCAATTAGGAACTCCAATAGGGATTTCCAGCCCTTATTTAACTTGACCTTTCTGTAGCACAGGGGTCCTCAAAATTTAGGGAGCATCACAATCACGTTGCTTAAACTGATGGCAGAGTTTCAGAGTCCCTGCCCACTCTCACCCTGCTATAGCATCTGACCATGACCATGACCTGTCCTGTGGCTTTCTGGATACTCCCTCACCTGGCTCTTCACCTCCCTCTCTGGCTACTAGTTCTCTTCTATGAAGAGAAGATGGGAAATAGAGTACTGGCTGGTGCAAGTTAAAAAAAAAAAAAGACCTGAGCTTGTTCACATAGGAGGAAGAGCCTCTCTCAGCAAGGGTACAGTAAAAGATGAGGACAGGAAAGGATAGCAGATGTCAAAACAGAAGTGGACAGAATCTATCTAGACACTAGTGATGAGCTCAGTGCTCCAGAGGTCAAGAAATGAATAACTTTACAAGTGTGCCAGGATGAATATCTCACAATGAATGCTACCCAACTCAAAACCATTCCTGTGATTATTATGCTGTTTTGCCAACAGGGCAGACATGTGTCAAAATAGTTTAGTGCTTCCTCTAGAATTGCCTTCTGAGAATGCAGCACATTCTTTATATATCCTCAGCATTTGCAAACTGCCATTTGAGAGCAGCCATAAACTAGGAAAAATCCAAAAATTATCTGAAGACCAGCCTTAATAAAGGTGTTGAGCATACCGAATAGCACAGTATTTTCTAGTTAAAAAATAATACATAAATTTAAAGTGATTGATCTTTAAAAGGCATATTGTATGACTCAAAGTGGTTCATAAGATAAATCAGGAAGAAAAGTCCCCAAAGTTCTTTAAGCAACAGTGGAGTACCATCATGCTACATACAAAGTCTGCTGAAAAATACATGTAGATACATAGTTCTGATATGTTTTCTTAAAATTGGCCTCACAATATCACAACTGTAAGACCAATGTTTCAGTCATCAAACAAAAAATATATAGTAAAGAACAGATGATAGAGACTGACTTGCCAACACCTTCCTTTTGTTATACTGCTCCCATAAAACCAACAGTGTTGGGTGACTAAATCCAGGTTGTCACCTCCCTGCCCGTGGGCAAGGGTTCCTCAGTGGTGAACCAGATGCTGGGAAGGGAGAGAAATCAGCATGATTCCCCCAGAGCTAGAAGCCCTGGCTCTGTTGTCAGACTCAGTTCCAATCCCAGCCGCACTACTTCCTTAATGTGTAACTTCAGACAGTCAACCTTCCGAAGCTCAAAATTTCCCATTTTAAAAACACAACTGATAATAAAAACTGCCCCACAGGACTGCTTTGAGATTTAAATGACAAGATTCTGTACTGTGCTTGGCTGGCACTTGCTGATTCATTGTAAGGGCGCCTTCCATGCTAGCTAACATCGTTATCACACTAATGGATCTCCCAAGGTCGGGATGCCCCAGGGAGCCCAAATGTACCCATGCTCCACCATGCCCCTCCTCTCCTATCATGAAGGCTAAAGCCAGCTCCAGAAATGGAGAAGAGTCAGTGAGTACTTTCACAAATCCTACATCTTCCAGACAAGATTTAGAACCAAGTAAAGCCTCCGTTCTTCAGCACTGGGTACAAGCATCTTCTTCCTAAACTCCTTCGCAAGTGCACCTGAGCCATTGCGTCTCTGCCACTGACAAAAAGACAAGGCACATGAAGCCTATTTTATACTTTGTCTCCGAACTTGATTTTCTATTACTCCTACTACTAACAATGTCTATAAATTACAGAACACTTAATGTGACCAGACACTATTCTAAAGCACTTAACAAGGATCATCTCATTACCACAGAAACCCTTTGAGGCCGGCACTACAGTTCTACCAATTCTCAGAAGAGGGAAAACTGAGACACAGAGCTTAAGTAACTTGCTCAAGGTCAAACAGCCAACAAGCCATGAAGCCAGGATTAAAACACAAGCCATATCGCTCAGAGCCCACTCTCCATACACATCCTCATACAAACGCACAGCCAGATTTCAAGGATCCAAATCGCAGGCATTCTAAAACTGCCTGACAGAACTCCAGGAAAATGCTTCCTCAGCAGTGACCCTGACCTCCACCACCGCCCGGCCTTCATTTCCCAGTACGAAAGCATTAACAATGCATCTTTGAGTTTTTTGGGTTTTTTTGTTTTTGTTTTTGTTTTAAAGATTTTATTTATTTATTTGACAGAGAGAGAGACAGGGAGAGAGGGAACACAAGCAGGGGGAGTGGGAGAGGGAGAAGCAGGCTTCCCGCTGAGCAGGGAGCCCGATGTGGGGCTCGATCCCAGGACCCTGGGATCATGACCTGAACCGAAGGCAGACGCTTAATGACTGAGCCACCCAGGCGCCCCCGAGTTTTGTTTTTAAGAAAACTTCCCCTCCCCTCCCTCTAAAAGTCCTAAGTCAACTGTTCTCTTCAGAAGGCATGACCGTGTGCTTTAGTTCCTCAATAAGAAGGAAGCTTATTCAGTTTATTTTTCTCACGTGTTACTATAACAGAGCAACCTTATAAAGTATTAAAAGCAGAAAATAGACAAAATATAGCAACAGCATTCCTGGAAACGCATTACACTTCCATTGGGGAATCTTTCCACCGATGCACATTTTATGTGGCTGCCATGTTGCCAAAAATCACATTACCCATTTTAGATAAAGAAATCAACAACCAAATATGAAGTATTCATCAGATGGAGGGAGACCCTGAGGGTGCAAAGGTTGTGATCCCACTGGGGTGCGTGGGCATCTATATTTGCCCTATTCTTTGCCTGTCAAGTTGCCAAGATACAGAAAGTATTTTAAGGTTTATCTTCTCATTTCATTTTTGACAGCTTTAGAAGAAAACAAAATATCCCATATCAGTTTCCTAGGGCTGCTATAACAAAGCACCACAACACTGGGTGGCCTACACAACAGAAACTTATTGTCTCACGGCTCTGGAGGCTCCAAGTCCCAGGTCAAGGTGTTGGCAGGGTTGGTGCCTTCTGAGGGCCACGAAAGACAATCTGTTCCATGCTCTCTCCTAGCTTCCGGTAGCCTCAGGCTTTTCTTGGCTGGTAGACGGCAGTCTCCCCATGTCTTCACATTGCCTTCCCTCTGTGCATGTCTCCCTGTGTGTTCCCTCTTTTTATAAGGACCCAGTCATGCTGGATTAGGACTCACCTTAATCACCTCATATTAACTTAGTCATCTGCAAAGACCCTTTCTCAATTAAGGTCACATTCACAGGTACTGGGGGTTAGGACTTCAGTATCTTTTGTAGGGACACAATTCAATCCATTACAATGCTTAATAGGGAGTCTGTCTTAGATCACCTCTTTCAATAAAAAAAGATTTTCTAGTTCTCATGTGAAGATTAAATAGTAATAAAAACAGATCCCTGCTCTGAATATAACAATTTTCAAATGCTATATAACATGTTAAGGTTTTATTTTTACTTTTTATCTTGACTAGTTCTGATACAACTACATATACCTTTCTGTCAATTTCATTTTGTGATGTGAACTTTGTTTACAAAAGATCCACTTAAAATGATATATATCTTAGTTCTTTTCCTACTCCCTGGATAAAGACCCAGTTTAGACATCAACCCCAAAACACTAACCCAGCCCCAAAATAATCTTCAATATTGTTCATTTTAAATAAGTATCCATTCACACATACCCAAGGGCCTCCACACCTACTGTTCACTCTGCAAGGATACTTTCTATCAGTTAGCCAGATGGCTTGCCTCCTTACTTCTTTCAGATTTCTGTTCCAGGGTTACCTTATCTGAAAGGCTGTCCCCAACCACTGTTCCATCCTCCCCACTCCCAACACTCCCACCCCACCTTCATCCAACTTTTTCTTTTTAACATCTAGTGTATATTTATTTTTTCTTTGTGTAATGGTCTCCTCCCACCAGAATGTAAGCCTCATTGGAACAGGGACATTTAGCTCTGTCTCCAGAGCCTAGCACAAGGACACTCGATAACTTTCAGTCCAATTTGTTGGAAAATGAATCAAGTTCCAAAAATTCCACATACAATTCATTGTATTTGATTATAATCTTCCTACCTGAAACTGATACAAATGTTACTTACGTCCCTCACAACCAATTCTTCAAGGAATAAGTCTACAAATACATATTGCATGTGTGTGTATGCGCGCACATATAAAATTATTTTAATAGCTGAGGTCAGATGAGGCTTTAAAGTATAGTATACTTTAGGTGCCAACTAAACATCACAGTAATAGGATTCCCAAATACCTATTTCATAGCCTCACAAATTAATAAGGCATGTAAACCATTATAAACATTTCTGTTGATGGCTCACATCCAACAATCCAAAAGGAAGTAATTTTAAATGTTAAAAGCTATATTGTTCATCCTTAACTACATGTCTTAAAAAATAGAACACTCTAAAGATAGAGCCCTGTATCTAAAAAGAAACACTGAGGGGCACCTGGGTGGCTCAGTCGTTAAGCGTCTGCCTTGGGCTCAGGTCATGATCCCAGGGTCCTGGGATCAAGCCCCACATCAGCCTCCCTGCTCAGTGGGGAGTCCACTTCTCACTCTCCCACTCCCCCTGCTTATGTTCCCTCTCTCGCTGTGTCTCTCTCTGTCAAATAAATAAAATCTTTAAAAAAAAGAAATAAAAAGAAATAAAAAGAAACACTGAAAAATATTTTTGCACAGTAATCCAAAATTCTGTGTATCATCTTAGCTTAGGTGAACACAGTATAACGGTATTATGTATGCAAATAAAAAACAGCAAAATTCCTTCAAATAGCTTTATTCAAAGCCAAATATTAATTTCACCCTCTAGAATGGAACAAAATAACTCATAAAACACTATCCAAAATTATCTGCAATTAGAAACTATAAAATTGTCAGAGAAACATTCTTAGAAGACACATACCTAAAAAAATGGTTAAAAACTTCACTTTCTAAAAAGAGAAGTTAAGGCACCTGGGTCTGCCTTGGGCTCAGGTCATGATCCCAGGGTTCTGGGATGGAACCCCGCATCAGGCTCTCTGCTCAGTGAGGAGCCTGCTTCACCCTCTCCCTCTGCCCCTCCCCCTGCTTGTGCGCTCGCGCACGCACTCTCTCTCTCTTGCTCTCTCAAATAAAATCTTTTTTAAAAATAAAAATACAAAAATAAAAAGAGAAGTTAATAAGTAATCCTTTTTCATTAAAGACCATTTCACGAGATATATCGGCAACAAAGAGAAACACTGCATACCGCGTGCCATAAGCAGCCATGCTCATTGGACATAAAAACTGCTATCCCAGCTGGCTCCCCAATTTCCTTTCCTTCCCTCTCTTTGTTCCTTTTCCCTATTCTTTCTCCTATCTCTCTTTCCATTGAATCGTAGACCTATGAAATACACCCTATCCTATCACTGGTCTTTCCTGGTAACTGTTCTAAAGCGGTTACTGCCATGTACTTCTAGGAACTGTGCTCTGCCCAATCCAGTCAGGTGGGTTGGAGATGCCCGGCAGTCCCGAGTGGGTGAGCTGGCAGTGGATTTTATGGAGTTGTAAGAGCGTCAGGCACATTTTCCAGGCCCTTTTTATCCACCAGGCCAATTGCCTGGCGTGCTGCATTAGGTACCAGTTTAATCCAATACTCGCGAAAGGAATTAGAACTGGAGAGGTCTACTCTTTTTTGGCGTGTTGAGCTGCAGTGGGAGCAGCCAGCTCCGAGGCCACCTGAATTGAGGAAGTGAGGAGGTGACATCTGAAGAGGTGGTCTCGACGAAAGAGCAACCACCAAGACTCACAGGGATTCGCTTGTGTGCTTCCAGTTAGTGGATCAGCATACAAAGCAGGAAAATTCCAGCATACATGGACACTCAGGCTTTGCCATGAGCTGCTACACTTCAGAGGCATTCACTTCCAAGAGCACATTTTGGCAGTCCGTCTTGGGAGCACAAACAAATCTCTCCTAAGCCAGAAAAGAAAAATCATCTAGGAACTGCACAAGGCACTTTTGGCCAGGATAGTTTCTAAACAGGTTTCTTAGAGGTTTTCTATAATGTTTAAGATATTTTAAATAAAAGTGTCACATTCAGAATGCGGCTGTAGGAACAGATTCCATTTGAAAGCAACTGACATACAGAGCACAAATAAGAATCTGGGAAGAGTAGGCAGTTGACTTTATAGACACACACTTTCCATAATAGCCTTTTACATTAAAGGTTCTCAAGTGCATTCATTGATTCCATTCTCCCAACAGCCCTGGAAAATCCCTGGGTAAAATTTAGCTTCGTAATTCTCCAGGTTCCAAGAAGCAACCAAAATGATTTCACATCCCCCATGTTTAAGAAGAAATACAGCATGGAGACAATGTAGCAGAGTGGTTAAGAATCCAAATTCCAGATGCAGACTGCTTGAATGCTAATTCTGATACTTAACAAACTCTTGGACGTTAGGGGAAGTCAACTGACCTGCCGGGAAGATGGGAACAACATCTATATGGTGAAGGTGAAAAGCGCTGATCCATGTGATGTACTTCAAGCACCTGGCACACGGCAGGTCCTCCCACTGAGCTGTCCTTGTTGGCATTAGCAGCACCACCACCACCATCACCGTTGCAGGAAAGGCTAAGAGCTCAGGTTCTGAGTCAGACTTGGCTTTGAGCTCAGCTTCCACAACTGAACCCAATCATCTATGAAATGAGTAGGGCATACTATCCAGGAAGAACAAATAACCCAGTATCTTCAACCAATAAAGAGCAAATCAGAGACAGAGAACCCACAGTTTTGAAAACACACATGGTGGGGCGCCTGGGTGGCTCAGTCGTTAAGCGTCTGCCTTCAGCTGAGGTCATGATCCCAGAGTCCTGGGATCGAGCCCCGCGTCAGGCTCCCTGCTCAACGGGAAGCCTGCTTCTCCCTCTCCCACTCCCCCTGCTCGTGTTCCCTCTCTCACTGGGTCTCTCTCTGTCAAATAAATAAAATCTTTAAAAAGAAAAGAAAACACACATGGCTACCAACTGCAATGTATAGCTCTTATTTGTATTCGGACCCAAGCTATTAAAAAATATACAGTTTATCACTTTCACTTGTGAAACAGCTGGCAATGTTAATACTGACTGAATATTTTACAATATTAAGGAATTACTATTAAAATCTGGGTAAGATAATAGGATTTTGGTTATGTTATAGTTATAGGAAAACTTATCTTCTTAAGCCATGCTCTCCAATATCATAGTCATTAGCCACTGTGGCTCTTTAAGTTAATTAAAAGTAAAATTTTAGTTCCTCAGTCTTAAAACCCACATGCCAAGTGTTCAATAGCTTCATGTGGTCAGTGGCTACAGAGAGAGAATATATTTCTGCCATCACAGAAAATTCTGTTGGACAGCACTGGGCTAGAGATACATATCTACTAAAATATTTGTGGATAAAATATGATGACTAAGATTTGTTTCAAAATAAAATAGAGGGAGAGACATGAATGAAGGTGTGAATGAAGTAAAACTGGTTTATGGTTGTTGCTGAGAAGATGGATACATGGGGGTGGGGGGGTGATGTTCATTAAAGTGTTCTGAGTCAATATAGCTAGGCTATAGATCCCCATTATTCAAACTCTAATCTAGATGTTACTGTGAGGGTATTTTGTAGACATGATTAAAGTCTACCATCAGTTTAAGAAGGAAATTATCCTAGATAATCTGCATGGGTCTGATTCCATCAGTTATAAGGCCTCAAGAGTAGAATTAAGGATTCCTATAAGAAGAAATTCTACCTGTGGACGGCAGTTCAGCTAACATCCAAGAGATCCAGCCTGCCCTTCTTCACCACCTACTCTGCAGATTTCAGACTTGCCTAGCCAGCCCCCACGATAGCCTAAGTTAATTCTTTGCATCAAATCTTTTCATATGCGTAACTTACTAGTTCTGTTTCTCTGGGGAACCCTAACTGATACAGTCTACTTCCATAGTATTTGATTTTTTTTTTTTTAAAGATTTTATTTATTTATTTGACAGAGAGAGACACAGCGACAGCAGGAACACAAGCAGGGGGAGTGGGAGAGGGAGAAGCAAGCTTCCCACTGAGCAGGGAGCCCAATGCGGGACTCGATCCCAGGACCCTGGGATCATGACCTGAGCCGAAGGCAGATGCTTAACGACTGAGCCACCCAGGCGCCCCCACAGTATTTTATTTTTTTTATACTACCTCACACAGCCATTGTGAAATAACAACTGGAAATATTTTGACACAATGTGCACTATGTAAGTCTTAATGAATGGTAACTATTATAATATTTCTTCATTTATACCAATGTAATCTTGTGTCAAAATCTATAGTTCCTGAGACACAGTATACTCAAATACTCACATGCTATACCAACTTGCATTACTATTTTCATTTCAACCTCACTTTATCTGGCTCACATGACAAGAGGCTCCTTTCGGGGCATGGGTGGAATGGTTCCCTGCTCTGCATGTCCAGAATGGCCCTCAAGTACAGGTTCTTGAATTAAATGGAAACAAACCTAATTAGAATAAACTGACATATACACAAAATATCCACAGCTGAGGAAAAAGTTTTGTGCAATTAAGTTTGTCTTATTTACAGAAGTGAAGGATTTTTAACAACCTAAATATCCAACAACAGAGAATTGATTATTTAAAACCGGATATATTTAGCTAATAGATATCATGTGGCTGTTATACTTAAAGCACATTTAATGACATTTGGAAATTCTCAACACAATGTTAATTTTTTAAAAGTAAGCAATATACACAATGAACATAGTAAGATCGCATCTTAAAAAAAAATACTATAGTAGAAGGAAATATACAGAATGTTAACCATGGTTATCCCTGGGTACTGAGACTGTATGTTTTTTCTGTATTACAATACAATTTATATACAGATCTAAAGAATACAGTTAGATGAATTTGACAAATATACCAATGTAACCCACAGCCCAATAAAAAAGAGAACATCTCCATCATTCCAGAAAGTTCCCTAGAGCCCCTGTATAGTCAATTAGTACACACACATCCCAGGCAACCTACGATGATTTTTATTTTCTTGTTAGACCCTTTTGTGTCTTCCAAATTTCCAGTAGAAACATTTATCTATGAGCAGTTTTGACATTTTGTTTTTTAATTTTAAAGAGTGAGTTAGGATGGTATACAGTTCTTTGATTTCACTGATAAGGACAAGGGAGATCAATGCATTTGCCCAGAAATCTCAGGTTACTAGAAATAGTAGGAACAAGACCATTAGCCACAACACACCACAATTATTTTTGCTTTCTCTTTCCAAGATTCTCAGTGTTTTTGTATGTCACATCATTTATTCACACAGATATACTGAGGTGTGGTATTTTCAAACATCTGATAGAAAAGATCGTTTAAAGTTAAATAAACTGTATACTTTTACCTAACAAAAGAAACCAAACAAGAAAGAACTTAAAAGATGCCTAAAGGTTAATAAACAGAAATTGAAAGAAGTCAAACTGAGAATAGGTACTTCATTCTGGTTCTCATGAAAAACATTAGCCCCAGAGGTTCATGGCAGCAATATAACCATACTGCAGAAATGTTACTCTCAACGCTTTTTTATGTCACTATGTTATTTCACAGCCATAACTGAAGATAAACAAAAATAAATTTTAGTGAAACAAATCTGCAAATCATCATTCCTTGTTCTATCAGTCAATACAAGTTTTAGCACAGAAATCCTGAGACTTCCCAGGCTACAACTTTGAAAGGAAGGCTACATCTGTATGAATATGAAATTTTTTTTTAAGATTTTTTTTTTTTTTAATTTGAGAGAGAGAGAATGAGAGAGAGGGAGAGAGAGAGCATGAGAGGGGGGAGGGTCGGAGGGAGAAGCAGACTCCCTGCCGAGCAGGGAGCCTGATGCGGGACTCGATCCTGGGACTCCAGGATCACGACCTGAGCCGAAGGCAGTCGCTTAACCAACTGAGCCACCCAGGCGCCCTATATCTGTATGAATTCTTAAATTCCCCAGTACTCCTTATAGCTTTCTAAACATCAAGGTGGAGGATCTGAGGGTGGATACCCAATATTTGGCATTTTGACAGTTATAGTCCAAGTAGCCAGCTGTATATCTGATCCTAACTCCAAACCAAAGTTGGACACAAAACCAGTAAGCCAACTGCGTCCTGAGCCACAGCATGGATAGAACCACTAAGATCTACCATAGTTCTCAGCAAACTCTAAGTGAACAGCAAAGCAACGGAAAGCTACAAGTAGAACTTTCATCTAACCACAAAAGTGGTCCGGAACAACCAAAGGATCCTTAGCCATACACACACACACACACACACACACACACACACACGCACACACACAAGCATTTTCAAAGTGTGAGCCATTAAGGGGTCCACGAGGTCAAAACAGTGTTTGTAATAATACTAAGGTGTTACTTGCCTGTTTCACTGTGTTGCAAACTGTACTGAAGGAGGAAATACAACGGTGAGGAAAAGGATGACGAACATACAGAAGGAATCAACTGCATTTTTAAAAACTGAGGAACACTCTGGCAATTCCCCAGCAATGAGGATAATTCTTATCTGCTTATTAAAATGCAGAATTTAGGCAAGTACTAACATTTTGATTACAGATTGTTCTCTCCTTCACCAATTCTCTCTCTGATAGCCGTGACCATCTAGCGTCTTGGGCCTTACATGAGTTATGGGTTCACCTAAGAACACGTGGTTGCTGTGTTCGCATCAAACATGCTTTTGGACCTTCGTGCAGCTTTTAATTATTTTGTAAGTAGGTACTCTTCTTCCTTTTTGCCACCTAAGCTTTGGGCATCCATTTAGAACATAACTGACACCTGTGGAATAGAGTAAGCAACAGAAAGACTAAACTAGTTGCAATTTAGAGAGAAGCCTGAATCTAAGAAGTGGCGCAGCCACAGTCTCCGTCCCAAACCAGAGTGGAGCACAGCCAAGGGCAGCCTCCGCTTCCCGCCCCCCAGCGCTCTGCAGACAAAGCCCAGGATCACAACCCAGCCACAGGTACCCCGCCTCAATCCCACCGAAACACCCAATTTAACTCTTGCTGTCAGACGCAGCTTCCCAGGGCCCCATCATCACGCCCGTCCTCTGACAAACACCCTGAAGGGCTCCCCAGTACTTACCACATCTGCACTATTTAGGCCGGCATTTGAGGCCCTCCACTTCATGGCTCAACTTACCCTCCCACGTGTATCTCCCATTATGCCCTATTTCCGACAAGCTACAATACTCAATATAAGCTAACACATGCCACTTCTCACCACCTTTACTCATGTCCCTCCCTCCACGTGAACTGCCATCCTCACTCTCGTCTCTACCTGTTGAGATGCTTGCCCATCCTTCATGGTTTTCCTCCAGGCACCTCCTTCATGAAACCTTCCCAGCAACATCCCACCTTTGTCTTTTTATCACATTGAGCCTGTATTAGAATCATTGCCCTACTGTCCCCTCAAAAGCCATGGCTTTCATGTTTTATTTACTTCTCTTTAGATCTTCAATAACATTGTCCTCTCAAATTGCTTTAAAAGTCATCATTTTCAGATATGACCAAAAATAATGTGCCCAAACCCTACTATATGAGGAGCCATTTTGTTAGAAAATATGATTTAAAAACACAGTAGATCTGAACGTTTCTTGGCTGCAGACAAAACCTAAAACATCTGGAAAGTCCCATGAGTCACCCTGCAGGGCAAGTGGGAAGTCAGCTAGAGGAGGCAGGTGTGTGTGTGTGGAGGTGAGGGGCTGAGTTCAAGGCAGATCTGCAAAGTGAGACAGTCTGTGATGAGTGACCGGACAGGGACACTAATGAAGCATTCAGGTGTGAAGACAGAAAATCTGCCTCAACACTGAGCTACCAAACATCTACCAGAGATTGCATCTGTCCACTCAGAACCACACATCTGCAAATCAAAAATGTGTTTCAGGGTATCCCCCAAACAAGCTATTTATTCCCTGTACATAACTGTGCTTGAGCCTCACCTCATTCAATAATGTTTGGAAGCGCAATATTCATACCACAGGCCAGGCTTCATTTTTAAATGAAGAATGTGACTAAGACTAAGGGTCCAAATCCACATAAATAACAGCATTTGGGTGTAATGAGGGCTCTGGGGAGACAGAGCATGCAGAAGATTCTGGGAAGTAACTGGAGAGCATCGAGGAAAGCAGGAGAGCTTGTGTCATGGACCCCAACAGAGAAGAAAGTTTCAGGAAAGCAGGAATGGCAACAATTTCAAATGACATTGCAGAGCACCAATTGGGCCTTTGGAGGTCCTTAATGACACAGAGGGAACAGGTTTGGGAAATTGGCAGGTGTGGGAGCGAGACTGAAGAGATCTGAAGAATGCTGAGGTTTGTCACACAGAAAAAGAAGGAAGTGATGACATCATTTTATGGGGATACACAGTTAAGAAAGTACTTGGAGGGAGGGTTGTTTTTTGTTCTTTAAAGGATGGGAGAGACTTGGCAAAGCCCTGGTACAGGAAGATGGGGCTTGGATAACCAGCTGGGGAGAAGAACCTTAGAAAGGAGCAGGCCCCTCCTCTGAGACGAGGGAGGAATGAAGCCTGGGAACAGGAGGTGCGTGAAGACAGAGGGAGTTTCTGCAGACTGCCTCCAGGCTCTCCTGGGAGAAGAGAGGTCCTGTGCTGAGCCTGCTGGGGGGGGGGGGGGTCTGTCACAGCCACTGTGGGGGAAAAAGGAGAGCGACAGAAGACTGAAAGGACTGCCATGCAGAGACGAGTTTCCAAATGAGACTGGAAAAGTATGCTGCCATTCATCAGAAGACATGCCTTTCACCCGCAGCGTGGGGCAGGAGTAGCAGAGAATGGAAATGGCTTTATAGGCAGCATTAGAGCTGGTGTGGTGGGAAAAGAGAAAATGGAAGACACTGGAGGAAATGTCCAGGACAGGGCTGATCATGAGATCCAAAATTCAGTGGGAAAAGAAATAAAGCCTAGAAGAAGCTGACAGGGGAGAATGGGTAAACAGAGATGCTGACTAAATGAAAATGAACTGGAGAGAGGACAGGAGGCACCAGGCAAGGAGGGATTTAGGAGTTAAAGATTTTGCAAAGTAGACAAGTTTCAGGTGATGACAAGGTCCAGGGTTTAGCCTCATCTGTGGGCTGCTATAAAGAATAATGGTCAAGGTCATGGGGTCAAGGCAGCAACATGAGGGATGGGAGGCAGCATGCTCTCCAACAGAACTTCTGCAGCGAAGGAAATATTCTGTCTACGGGGTCCAATATGGAAATCACCAGCCACAGGTGACTATGGACCACTTAAAATGTCCCAAGTATGACTGAGAAAGTGAGTTTTTATTTACTTCTAGTTAGTTTAAACTTAGATAAGCACACGCGACTAGAACCTGCCATACTAAATAATGCAGATGTAGAGCAATGGTTCCCAACTTTGCTCAGTGGAATTACCTGGAGAGACTTAAAACATACAGCTACCTGGGCCCCACTCCCCAGAGACTTATTTAATTAGTTGGGCATGTGTCCTAGGCATCAGTTTTTTTTTTTTTAAAGTTCCCAGGTACAGTCAAGTTTGAGATCCATGGGTGTAGTGGTTAAGAACATGGATTCTGGGGATGCCTGGGTGGCTCAGTCGGTTAAGCGTCTGCCTTCGGCTCGGGTCGTGGTCCCAGTGCCCTGGGATCGAGTCCTGCATTGGGCTCCTTGCTCAGCAGGGAGCCTGCTTCTCCCTCTCCCTCTGCTGCTCCCCCTGCTTGTACCCTTGCTCACTCTCTCTCGCCCACTCTCTAACAAATTAATAAAATCTTAAAAAAAAAAAAAAAAGAACATGGATTCTGGAGGCAGATTACGTAAGTTCAAAACCCCGATCCACTGATTTTGATTTCTGTCACTTTGAGCAAATAACTTCATCTGTAAAATGGGGATAATGACCTATCTACCTCATAGGGCTCTCCCGAAGATTAAATAACATATACAAAAGTGCTTTACAATAGTGGCTGGCACATAAGAGATCCTTAAATGTTAGTCATTATTATTCCAAATAGATGTTGAAGTTAAAAAGGCAGACAGCTAGAGGGGAAAACAGTGGATGGGAGTTGCCAAAGGGCTAAATCTATACTGAGGAGGTACCTGGAAGTCAGAAATTGAGAGTAGAGGGTAAGGAAAAAATAAGAGAGAACAGTAAATAAAGGGAAGAGAAACAAACTGGAAGGAGCAGTAATAAGGCAAGAAAATGTAGACCCTACTCCCTGGCAAACCAATATATTACAAACGAGCAGAAAGAATGTGGGAAGATATGTATCAGGAGAAAGCCAAATTTTAGCTAGGCAAGAACATGAGAAAAAAAACATTTAATTCAATTTGACAAAATCCTACCTCTTTGTGCAAAATGTTAACATAATCTAGTTATCAGTCAAGTAATGTTTTCATATTTTCCCCTCTGCCATAGAGTTCACCATTTATGAAAAACATCCAGGAATGACTTCTGATGGTGAAAATACCATTTTCTAGTTGGGACTCCAAAAGAAACAGCCACCTCTGCACAAATTAACAGTAAATACCTGATGATTCCTACTTGATCCAGTTCAAACCTGGCTTCATCGATGTTCAAGTCTTTGCAAACCATATATATGCCAAGACTCTATGAGCAAACCTGTTTTATTTGCCCTTTTAACTATGTCTTTCTAAGTCTCAGGGAACACTAGTGCTGTTAATAAACATAGTATATTACCTTCAGGTAAGAAAAATGACTACTATGTGTAACTAGAAAAGAAGTGTTTTTAAAAATTTAAGAATAGGTAGATTTGGAAGGGAAAAGTAACCACCAGCAAATGTCTTAGGTTGTGGATTTTTTTTTTTTTTGTAATTTCACATCAATATATTAAATTTAATGAACACAGATTTTTACCAGATTATTTCATCAGCTTGGAAAAGAAAATTAGTAATAAAGTATTCAGTTATTGGCAACTAGGAAGATAAATTACTAGAAACTCAAAGATAGTTTCCATGCAACTCAAGTGGCTGAAATTAAGCAATGCAGTGCATGCAGATTGTTTCAGATAAAACCATTATGTTTAGATTTTTACCTGAAAAAAAACTAAGTGTGAAATTTCTTTACAGACTAGTTATTCCCCATGAGAAAAAACAAACAACTACCACCTCTTTCCTACCAGCATGTTTCACACTTCACAGTTTTCACATGCTTTGGGAGTGCTAAGTGTGTTTATGTATCAGCACAAGTGCAGTTTCATAGCTGAAACACAATCTCCAATACAGTGAAGTTCATTTCTGGGTTCCTTATCAGTAGCCAGTTTGAGAGCATTGACAACGTAAAAAACAGAAACACTCTTCCAAACCCTCTCTAACACAACTACAAGCTCTTCAGGAACTGCCAAAAGACTACCATGCATGCAGAATTCCACTCCTTCAGTGGTTCTCCCTTTACCTGCTAGAGGTGGCTCATCTCAGAGCCATACTAAGAGATCTTGTGGCTGGGAACAAAAGCATAACCAATACACATTCTATTTGCTTTGATTCCATCAGAAAGCAATCCTTACTTTTCTTCTTTTCTTAAGTTAGAGTTCCACTTAGTCCTAGGGACCTAAAATACCACTGTCAACCAGTCAAACTCAGGTTGTCAAGTTTATTGTGGTCAGGGGATTCATGATGTTTTGGCCTCTTCCATCTCACAGTGGGCCCAATAAATCCATGGACCCACCCTATGGTTATTTTGCAGTTTCTCAATGCATAAGTGGAGTAACCATTCTTGACCACTGGGAGAATGCCCACAATGGCTCCCTGACCATGGACTACGGGCCCTTATAAGAATATCCAAGTGAAGGGGCGCCTGGGTGGCTCAGATGGTTAAGCGTCTGCCTTCGGCTCAGGTCATGATCCCAGGGTCCTGGGATCGAGTCCCACATCGGGCTCCTGACTCAGCGGGAAGTCTGCTTCTTCCTCTCCCTCTGCCTCTCCCACTGCTCATGCTCTCTCTCTCTCTGTATCTCTGTGTCTCAAATGAATAAATAAAATCTTTAAAAAAAAAAAAAAAAAAGAATATCCAAGTGAAAGACCCTGAACTTCCCATCCCTCCCAAGACAGTAAACCAAAAGAAATGCCACATTCATGGGAAAACTATAGAGATTAATATCCGCTTGAAATTTTTAAGGTCAGATAATTCCTATCACATTCCTGTTTAATTCACCTTTTTGGTCTGGGCAGAAAGCAGATAGATCTTGGAAAATGGCCATGGCTTATCATAGATCCATTCAGGCAGTGACTCCAATGTGGCTGCTTTACCAAATTAAGTACATTTTCTGGAGCACATCTAGCCTCTGACCCCTGATACGATGCTACTAATCTGGAAAATGCTTTACCAATATGGAAGGAACACAAGAAGCAATTTGTTTTATTTTGCAAGGTCAAGAACCCACTTTCACATTCTTGCCTGAGGGCTGTAACAACTCTCCTCTCAGGCATAATCTAGTCTACAGAGATGTTGCTTGTCTTCACATCCACCAGACCATCACCTGGCCCCCTGCATTGGTTACACCATGCTGACGGGACCTGATAAATAGGAAGTAACAAAACTTTGAGATGTCTTAGGGAGATGGAGTCAAGCTTGATGGTGAAAAACAAAACCATGAAGATTCAAAGACTGTAGCCTCAGTAGAGTTTCTGGGAATCCAGTGATCTGGAACATGTTGGAATATCCCCGTCCAAAGTGAAATGCAAGTTTCTGAACCCTGAACTGCTTATCACTAAAAAAAGAGACACATGCTTCATGGGCCTTTTTTTTGCATTTTAAAGACAATTCATACCACATTTAACATGCTGCTAACTCCTTTACTATGTAACCTATAAGAGCATCAGCGTTGAGTAGGGCCCAGAGCAAGAGATGGTTCTGCAGCATGTCTGGTCTACAGCACTAACTGCTATGCCACTTGGGTCTTAGGATGCAGCAGGTCCAATTCTTTGAATCCAATAGGATCCAGAGAATCACAGCACAAAACTCTCAGGTTCTGGAACAAAGCAGATAACTGTCCTTTTAAGAAATGACTCCTGGATTGCCACTAGGCTTTGGCAGGGCCTGATTAAAGGTTATTAAGGAACCACGCGACCTGAGCTGCCCATGGTAATCTGAATGTTATCTGAGCCCCGCCCCAGATCATAAGGCTGGGCACATGCAGAAACAATCTACCACCAAGAGACAATGGTATGAAAAAGATCAGATTCAAGCATGTCTACAAGGCACAAGAAGTTGCATGAGCAGATGGCCCAGAGACCTCTAATACCTATTCCTCCTGTATTAGCACCCCGATAACTTCATGGAGAGTTCCTTATGACCAGCTGACTAGAGGGAAACTTGGGCCTGGGTTAGAGACGGTTTGCATGTTATCTGTGGACCAAGCAAAAGTGGACTGCTACAGCCTGACATCCCCAATGAAGAGTGTCCCCGAAATACTTCATGAAGGAAATTGTCCCAGCCAATAGAACGGTGACCAGTACATGTGCCTGTCCTCTCCATCTATACTGAGAAAGGGCCAGAATTAGGATCTATACTGAGTCATGGGCAAAGGCTAATGGTTAACCTAGACAGTCAAGGACTTGATTAAAAAAAAAAACAAAAAACAGTATTTGGAAGAAAGGGTACAAGAGGACCCAGGAAAGATGTATATGGATAGATAGAATGAGCACAGTGTATGAAAAATATTTTTGTTCCATGTGAACGTACACCAAAGGCCTTTTGGTGCAGAAGGGCTTCTCCATCAGGTAAACAAAATTATCAATCTAGATGTCAGCCCCTTTCACCAGCCACCCCAGTGCTTCCTCAATAGACTTCAAGTAGAAGTGATCATGGCGACAGCAGCAGAGGCTATTTATGGATTTAACAACATGGACTCTCACAAAGGCTAACCTGGCTCCTGCCAATGGGTACCTAAAATGCTGACAGCAGAAACCAATCCTCAGTGTCTAAGATGGCAACATTCCCCTGGAGGATCAGCCAGACACTTGGTGGCAAATGGATTACACCAGATCCTTTCCATCAAGGAGTGATTTGTCCTCACTGTATATATCCAACTTACACAAATGCATGTGCATGTATGTACACACACACACACACACAAATCCATGTCATTTATTTTTCTTCACCATCCCTTTCAAGAAAGATTGACCATGGTGGTTAACTTTACAGTTTAGTTTCTAGGTTACAGAAGGTTCCTACGGAACTGTGAATAAATTAGAAGAAAAGATCATTTCACCCAGAGGCAAATACAGTAACTGTTACCCAGCAATTAAGTTCTTAATGGGAAATCCTGATGTGAATCCATGGTTAAACATTAGAACTTAAATGCCCTTGCAATCATATCGGGGGAAAAAAGAAAGTCACCCAATAGAATAGTAAGACTTTAAAAGACTGATAATACCAAGTGTTGGCAAGGATGTGAAGCAACTGGAATTCTCATATATTGCTAACTGGAGAGTAAATTGGTATATCCACTTTGGACAACTGTCTGGCATTATCTCCCAAAGCTAAACACACATGTACCCTATGATGCAGTAATTCTACTTCTAGCTGTACATGTAAGAGAAATGAGTGCATATGTCCATGAAAAGACCTGCTCAGAATGCTGTAAGAAGGCTCAGAATAAAACAGCTAAACATGGTCCATCACTGGTAGAATGGATAAACTGTACTATATTCATACAGTGGAATACCACACAGAAACTGAAAAAAGGAGGGGGAAAAAAAAAAGAACTTCTGCTACAAGCAATAACATGAAAGAATTCCAAAGCATTATGCTAGGCGAAAGAAGCCAGAGACAAAAGAATACATGTTGCATTATTCCATTTATACAATTTCATAAATAGGCCAAATTAATGTACAGCACTAAAGGTCAGAATAATGGTTTCCCTCTGGGTGGGTGAGTTGAGTGGAAGGGAGGTATTGTTTGAAGAGAGACACAGGGAGCCTCCTGGGGTACTGATAATATTCTGTATCTTGTTCTGGATTGTGTTTATATAATTTTATGTATATGTAAAAACTCATCCAGCTGTATATTTGACAACTATGTGCTTTACTGTAGATTTTATATCAATAAAATTGTTTTTAAAAGATTTATTAATATGTATGTATTACTTAGGAGGGAATCCAGAGCTATTTTGTTTTTTGGGCTTTTTGTGTCATTTTGATTATTTTGGTTTTCTAATGGGTCAGTGATCCAGCAGAAGTTAAAAAAACACCAGATAAGTAACTCATCAAATTTTCAATTGAGTGCTTGCTCAGAGCAACTTCCATCTTCCCGCATAGCCAGAGGCACCCAATAATCTAACACAGCCAATTTCCAAAAGCTTCCACTTCCTTATGCTCTTTCATCCTACTATGGCTGGAATAACTTATCAAGTTTTTAATTTGAAACAACTTACTTCTTGCTTCAGTTTTAAGGATAAATAGGAAAAATGTCCTTGAAAGTCTTGATGAGTTTATTTTAAATGTCATATATCATGCACTACTTCAAAGTTATCCTGAATGATTATGATACAGCATCTTCACTTTCCATCTTAACATACCATGTTTCAAATCGCACAATATCCATTTGAACTCTATAATTACTTAAATGTACATTTTTTTTAAAAATCCACTTATATCCAGACTAGAGAGCTAACAGAAATCCCATATATTTGTAGAAGTAATTATCAGAGAAAATAAGAGGCTCTGATTCTTAAAGTGTTTTATTATGTTGACATTTTTTCTTCTTTGTTGATAAGCCAACCCATCGTAGTAAACTAATTTGAATTCTTGGACTTGTTGGCAATCATAAACCAAATGGGCTAGTCTACCATTACACTAAGGATCCTGTTTTAGA
This sequence comes from Halichoerus grypus, assembly GCF_964656455.1. Taxonomy (NCBI): domain Eukaryota; kingdom Metazoa; phylum Chordata; class Mammalia; order Carnivora; family Phocidae; genus Halichoerus; species Halichoerus grypus. The sequence continues at coordinate 65,575,637 of NC_135713.1, read as the reverse complement.
TTTATAAAACAAACAGACCATTAATTTTAAAAGTCAACCAAAACATTGACCTCGGTTTGCCAAAGCTAATGTCAACATTGCTCAGAACTAAACCTTAGGGGACAACAGATAAGTCTTCGACACTCAACTGAAGTTTTCTAAAGTAATCATTAACAATGGTCTTTACCCACCTCTTCAAAACATCACCCTCCTTAAGACAACTCATTATTTTTAAAATAATAAGTGTGGTAAAGTGATACCAAGTCTGAGAGCTCATCCCAAATCTGATCTAATGGCTTAAGAGGTTTTCTAAGAGCAGTAGATGGCTTTATCTGTATCTTTATTTGATTATTCTTATAGGCCAAAATTTTAAATATTAAGTTTACAGTTTAAAATTAAACTGTTATATAATACAGCTGCATGCACATTCAGCTGTTTCAATGAAAATTGCATGTTAATGATTTCCCCGACTTCAGTCAGACATTCACTTGACGCAGCCTAAGTAGTTTCAATGGTATGGGCCTGTACATTTTCAGAGCGGAACTCTCAAAAAGTACTCAATAATGAAATTTACTTTTCAAAAAACAAATGCAGCATGGACTCCAGGAAAGGTAATAATGAACCTGGGCCAATATTTTTACGTACATTTATTCTATGTAGAACAGTTACAACGTTCACATTACATTTATCCTTCACTTCCAGTTTTATTGTATTGATCTGGAATTGCTGCTAATACTGTTTAATGTTTTACCAGTAATACTGGCATTATTCCCAATTCCTACAGGATTTATACCATGAAATGAGCACATTCTTACTAAAAGTAAGACAATCTGGGGCTCCTGGGTGGCTCAGTGAGTTAAGTGTCTGCCTTCAGCTCAGGTCATGATCCCGGGGTCCTGGGATCGAGCCCCACATCAGGCTCCCTGCTCAGTGGGGAGCCTGCTTCTCCCTCTCCCTATTGTTCCCCCTGCTTGTGCTCTCTCGCGCGCGCACGCAAATAAATAAAATCTTTAAAAAATAATTAAATAAAAGTAAGACAATCTGAGAAACTCAAAGCAGGGGTGAGGAGCACTTTTTTCAGAAGGGAGTCATACTATATAGGTATGTAGCTTTTTCCCCCAAATTAATATTTCTGACAAGATGTATCTGATTTCTTTTTTTTTAAAGATTTATTTATTTATTTGAGAGAAAGAGAGAGCGTGAGCAGGGAGGGGGGAGGAAGGGGCAGAGGGAGAGAGAATCCTCAAGTAGACCTCCTGCTGAGTGCACAGCCCACCTTGGGGCTCGATCCCAGGACCCTGAGATCACAACCTGAGTGGGAACCAAGAGTCAGACGCTTAATCGACTGCACCACCCAGGCGCCCCTGTAGCTGGTTTCTTAAGAAGGCTTTCTCTCTAAATCCTGACTCTGAAAAAATACCTAAACATTCTCTCACCAGACTTTAAGTATTTTTTTGTACTAGTTACTGCAGCAAATAAATTTGTAATATTTCCCAATTCGTGATTCCCATCTGTATCTAAGATTACAGTCTCTAAGTCTAGCTTCACTTCTTAAATTGAACATAAACTGTAAAATAAATATGCAACATATGTATATGAGGTTAAATGTAATTTAATACATACACGCTTATATTCATATATTCATAGAACTTTTAGTACCTAATGTGAACATACAGTGCCACATGCTGAAGTAAAATAAATCTGAGATAAAGAATTAAGGTAAATATCCAGAAAAAAACAAAAGATACCTATTTCTTAATTGCAAAGAACTCTGTCTTCATTACTGTATTTCCAGATAAAAAGAGAGAGGATCTTAATAGGCCTGAATTGTGCAGAAGATTCATAAATTTTATGCTTCACTTTGGTCCTAAGTATTATCTTCCTCAAATATTGCAGAACATTCCTCAAATATTATAGAAAAAAAATTTTATGTACATGTTTTAATAAAGTACTTCTGGTTGAGTATCAATTTACCTAGATATTAAAGGTTGACTTTTTTTAAATACACGTTTTTAAATAGTTTTCGGTTTACAGAAAAGTTGCAGAGAGAAGAGTTCCCAAATCTGGCCCCCAGTTTCCTCTACTGCTAACATCCGACATTATTGTGGTACGTTAGTTAGCGCTGAAGAGACAAAACTCAACAACACTGGCACATTACTGTGACGAACCTCCACATTTCGTTAGGGTTTCACCAGTTCTTCCCTAACGTCCGGGACCCTATGTAAAATACCATATTGCATTTAGTCACTGCATTTCCTTAGCCTTCCCTGGTCTCTGACAGTTTCTCAGACTTCTTTCAGTTTGATGACCTTGACAGTTTTAAGAAGTACTGAGCTGAGGAATGTCCCTCAATTGGGGTTTGTCTTATGTTTTTCTCCTAAGGCTTTGATTTTGACATCATTTCCAAATGTTCAGCTGAATAACTGCTGATAGGACAAAGTACAAGGCAAACATTTTGGCCCTTATCTCCCCATTTATTCAAAAACCAAAAGAAAAAGCATTATTCTGGGAAGAAGCAAACTACAAGTTTAAAACCTGGACTGCAGAGAGAGAACCTAAAGCGAGAGGAAACTAAAGTTGACCGTGGCTGGGGTACGGATCCCAAGGGCCCTGGGAAAGACTGACCAAGAGGCAAGAAGCATTTTCAGGAAAGCTGGGGGCAAACTAATCTGCCTTATCTTCTGTCCCAGGACCACTCTGAGGCTAGAGCTCAACTCCGGAAACTGGATGCACTATTGCGCCTTGCCACTTCCTACCTTTCCTACCTTTGCCCCACTCCTTTTATTCACTGTAGTGTATTTGCCTTTTTTGTCATTTGTCTCTCATCATTTTTATAAAAAGAAAATGAGTCACCAGTCAGGTCTCAGTGGGAAACCTCACTACCACCCTTAGTGAGTAACTAAGAGAGTTTGATCGAGGAGCTGTCTACAGAGGTGTAGGCAGACAAACTAACCTAGCACAGCACAGTAGCCTGGGGTCAGCAATGACGGGGAGCGGGTGAAAGAGCAAGGGGAGGAAGGCATTGCCAGAGCCAGAGAGAATAGTGAGTGGGAATGGGCCATCTGTCCCAGGAGATTGGGGGAACAGACATCCCACCCCCCATTCCCTCCTGTCCCCCAACCCTGCTAGTCCCTTCCAATAGCTAGAGCTCAAAACAAGTTGATGTTGTTCACATAGGTCAACGCCCCAGGGCACAGAGCTGGGTGGGCTGGGAGGGAGAACAGGTCTACAGGAGTAAACAAATACATGCAGGTCAGGAAGGAGAGCAAGCCAACCTCACACTCTTCGTATGGCTGTCTGCATTTTGATGTTTGTCTTCTCCCCTTACTGTCCTGGGAACTCCTCAGAGGCAGGGACAGTGGTTTACAGAAAGAGTCACACACAGGTCCTGTGCACAAACCTCCTTGTAGGCACTTGAGGTCTATCTGAAAGAAGAGATGGAACAGGCCCATCTCAGCTACTGGTTGGGATGGAACTCGGGTCCATCACAGCAGGACTCCGCTGCAGGGAAAGCATGGCACACCTTTGAGCCTGACCCTGACAGCACGAGAAACAGAGGCAGGTGAGGCTGCCCCCCATTCTTAAAGTGAGGGCCAATCAGTCAGTACTTGCTCCACAGCCAGAGAGAGGCTCCGAGATCTCCTTCAACAGCCAGACTGATCACTCCGCTCTGCCCGACACCCTCACGTCAACAGAGGACAGAGTTTGTGCATGTGGTCATAGGCAAGAGCCTAGGTTCTAACAAATAGGAGCCTAACCCATGGGATCATCCTGACCAATACCTCACAAGCTCCAGAGCTGGATCTTGAACCTCCTCTTGATAGATGGAGAACAAAATAAAACTTCATTAACATTTCTCTCAATTTCTTCAAATAATTTATCTTGCTTAAGACCCTGTAAAACCTCTTATCTCTGAGACGTTTAACAAGGCACTAGTACTTCTATGTTTATATGAATACCTCATCTTCTCGTATCTTCCCTTATCAGGTACCACTTGCAAAAATCTCTAAAGGTCCTCAGCACCATACAGCCCTGCGCTCCCTTCCTCTCCCGCCTTGGTGCCTTGCACTCTTTCTCTGTGCAATTTAGCACTCCACATTCCCCACCTGGCGGGGCTGCATGACCGGCTCCTTCCATGACAGAACTGCCTCCCCATTTCTTCGGACTTCCTCCCAGATCCGCACCACACTGGGCGACACATTAAGGTGCTTAACAAATTCATGAACCGAATGTGCTGTGTATAGATGCCTTTGCATTTAATAAAAACAACCATCCGTTTTTTTCAAACATACAATGAAAATTGGAAAGGCTGAAGAACCACAAGAAGGACATTTACATTTCATTATGATTGCACTGAAGTCCCAAGGACCTGTTTTTACAATCCATAAAGTGCCCGCTCCAAATAACACCAAATACCATCAACCCAGAATCAAATCTTCACAGCAGCGTGGCATGGAGCTATTACATTTACCTTACCAAGAACACAAAGCAGATGATTTAATACTGTTATTTACAAAAGGAGATGATCAACAATCGTATTTAGCCTATCAAAACAGGTTTGTACAGGGACTATTTGGGGGAAAATAGCTCATAAAGCTTATGGTACAAAATAATTCAAAAGCAACAAAGAAATAATGAATCTTTGTCATAGCATTTAAGTCTTTTGTTAATCTTATTATTACTCAATGTTACCTTTAAAGATAGGAGATGTATACATTGGAAACAGATTGGCCTTTTCATGTCAAGTCTTCAAATCTATGTCATCTCTGTGCCTCTGCTTGTAAAATAGTTCCAATTCCTCCTCAGCTGGCATCTTACAGCAGGAAATCTCTCTCAGTTGAGGCCATTCCTTCCATACTACAGTTGATGCTACTCCCTGCCCCCTCCCCTGCTACCTGCCCATCCGTTGTACCCCCTCCTCTATCACCAGCTTATCTCCACTGACATGTTCTTTCTCTCCAGCCTATTATATACATAATACACACACACCCATTGTTACTCAAGTCCTTAAAAAAACAAACAGTAAACAATCTCCCTGGCCCTACCCAAGTCCCTCCAGCTCCTACCCACTGCTTTGCTTCCCACTTGAAAGAGACTGCTGGTGTTCTGGCCTCCTTCATCTCTACTTCCTGACCGCACCCTGTCTTGAGCCAAGGCCTGACACCACCATTCTATATGGTGCTCTCACAAAGGACACTTATTTCTTATAGAGGCAAAATCCACTGAGTTCATTTCAGGACGTCTTGCTGGAACTCCTTGCCACGTTGCCTGCCGTGGACCTTGCCTCCCATGACTACCATAGCGTTGCTCTTGTTCTTCTCCTTCTGAAGCTCCCTGACCATTCCCACTCGCTGTCCACTGTCGGTGTTTCTTGGCCCACGCCATATGTGTTGCTGTCCCTAATGGTTCTATGTTTTGTTAGCGCCTCTGCCCTTCTGCCTCCTTACACAGTGTCTCCAGTTCCCTTCCACCCCCGCCCCCAACCTCCCTGCCCGCATTCTCACTCTCCCCAAGCTCTCCTTTAAACAGACTTACCCACTGCCATAGTTCTCTCACATTTCACTGAAGACTTTGAAGTCTTTTCTCCAGCTCCCACCACATATCTGGACAGCTGCTTGATGTCCAGTGTTTCAGACTCAACATGAATGCTCCCAGGGCACCCTGGCCACCAGTAGTCTGCAAGCCAGCAACCTGAAGTCACCCTAACCTCTTCCTCCTTCCAACATCCAATCATCACCAAATCTTGCAAGTTTTACCTCCTAAATATTTCTTAAAACCCATCCCTTCCTTTCCACACTGACTTCCCCAGTACTAGTTCAAGTTCTTATTATCTTCCACCTGGACTATTGCAAAGCCTCCTGACAAAGAGCCCTGCATCTAGTCCCAACCTCCTTAATTTCACTTCCCAGACACAGCCCTGTAAGATGTACTGAAAATACAAATGTCCCTCAGTAGCCTAGTCAAAACCCTTAAAAAACCCTGCCACTAACTTCACACACACAACATAAAGGTTCTCCCCTCCCAGACTCCCTCTTCTTCTCCAGACTTACATCTCACCTCTTCTGTACTTGGTCTTTTCTCTCTAGTCAAATAGAGCTGATTACTGTCACCGGCATGTCTCCCCATGCTATCTCATGCCTCTGTGTCTGCTCGTGCTGTTTGATCTTCTTGGAATTCTCCTTGTAACTTTTCTTCCCTGAGAGTCATAGTCATTCTTCTGGTCTCAGGAGACCTTTCCTCTAGGAATCTTCCCTGTTGGTCTCATTAAGGGAAATCACCTGCTGCCTTCAACGGACTAAGCTGCCAGAGAGCTGGGACGCTATCCCAGAGACCTATCCTGTGCAGAGCATAGCACAGAGGCACAAGAAACACTTGCTGAGTAAAAAAACAAAAACAAATAAAAAACCCAAAACACAATAAAAGTAATTGGACTTACTTAAGCAAAAGTTAGTAAGATTAAAAACATTTTAGGGGTATTTTGAATACCATTTAGATTTGGATTAAATTACTGGTAAATAAAGAGGACCTAAAGAAAAATCCTTGGAAGCTCTGATGAACCATGAAGATACTATCTTTTTCTTCATTATGACTGTGAACAAAACAATACTAAAAATCAGGTTAGCATATTTCACTGTTTCCGTTCCAATAGATTTCAAAGAAAGGTTTCTCCTGTAGATGTTTTTCTGTTCAGGGACTTGAAGAAATAGCTGCATAGTCAGATCTAGACATGGTATTTCTTTAATGAATTAGAAAATCTTATGAATGTATTTGGGAGTTACATTTGAAATAGCTATAAGTCTTGTGATTTTATTTTCAAATGTTGTTATTTATACTAAATGAGGATTTATGATAACATGTTCCTGCTTTAATAAGAAATGCAGCACCTGAAATTATTTCTAAAAGATATAGAATGCCATTAACAGATTAAAACTTTGGAATAACTCCTCAAAGATGGACACATTGCCAGTTTTACAGAGAAACAAAAGTTAAAGCAGGAACAGAGGTAGAACCAGTCCTGGAGACCTCCAGCCCAGAGTTGGCAGGGAGCTGGAGCAGGCCGGTACCCCGGGGCGTTCATCAGAACTTCCAGGCCAGGGAGCCTTTCCCGAGCTTCAGGCTAAAGTGGGGCTAAGGGGTCCGTGCCCAGGTGTCCTCTTGATTGATAAGCAATCCAGCTATCAACTTGATCTAGATTAAATAAAAATATTCATGGATTTTAGAAAAAGATGGAGTTTTCTTTTTTTTTTTTAAAGATTTTATTTATTTATTTGACAGAGAGACAGCGAGAGCAGGAACACAAGCAGGGGGAGTGGGAGAGGGAGAAGCAGGCTTCCTGCGGAGCAGGGAGCCCGATGCGGGGCTCGATCCCAGGACCCTGGGACCATGACCTGAGCCAAAGGCAGATGCTTAACGACTGAGCCACCCAGGCGCCCCAAAAGATGGAGTTTTCAAGTTACAAATCCTCAACTAAAAAGTGAGTTATGTTCCAAAAGTTTGTAAGCTCGTTGTTTAGAACACAGATTTTTTTTTCTCCCATCAGAAATGGTTTTATTCAGGGTGCCTGGGTGGCTCAGTTGGTTAAGCGACTGCCTTCGGCTCAGGTCATGATCCTGGAGTCCCGGGATCGAGTCCCACATCGGGCTCCCTGCTCAGCAGGGAGTCTGCTTCTCTCTCTCCCGCTCCCCCCTCTTGTGCTCTCTCTCACTCTCTCTCTCAAATAAATAAATAAAATCTTTAAAAAAAAAAAAAGAAATGGTTTTATTCATTCATGCAACACTGATTGTGCCCTAAGCACAATTTTAAACGGAGATACTATAGTCAATAAAATAGGCAAGGTCCCCATCCATTCTAATTTCTGTGATTTAGGAAACCTTGGCATAAACAAAGCTTATTTTGTGTGTGTTTTACATAGTAAGACTTTACTGACACCCTGGCAGCTATGAGTTAGCACTTCAAGTACTAACAGTTCACACCAACAGTTCACATTCCTGCTTAGCACTTTAAATACCACTGCTTTAAAATACAACAGAAAGTTTGTTAATTAGTAAAGGGACTGTTAAAATAACTTTAATTTGTGAAAGGAACAGAGTTCAAGATAATGTGGTTGGTTAAGATTGTACAAACTCCATGTCTGTAAGAACAAGACATAAAACATCTGACAAGACCAAAAATCGGAACCCTGCAATGTGGTGCTCAAGATCTGGAATCCCTTCACCCTGCTTCTCTCCATTCCTCACAGACTCTGTTGCATGAGTCACTGGTAGCTGGCTGGTCTGGTCATGAGAACATCATCACATAAATTTTAGGAAGGAAATCAGCAGAATGGTCAGGAAAGGCCCTTTCAGGAGAGGATATCTGAACTGAACGTGCGCTGGTCACGAGAAGAGAAGTCTCCAGGCATAAGGAACTACAAGTGTAAAGACCCTAAAGCGGAAAAAATAGGATGCATTTGAGAAATGAAATACCTGTGTGGCTGAGGACAATGTATGGAAGGGAGCAGTGCAAGATGGGACTGGAAAGAACAGGAAAGAACCAGATCATATCTTATGCATCTCCGAGGTCTTGGTAGGTTATGGTAAGGAGTATGGACTTTATTCAAAGTGTAATGGAAGCTGCTAAAGAATTTTAAGAAGCTGCCAGACTCCAATTCACAAGCTACTAAAAAAAAAAAATCACTCTGGTTGCTATGTAGAGAAATGAACTGTAATGGTCAAGAAAGTAAGCAGGGGAGACAGGTAGGAGAGCATTACACAGTTCAGGTCAGCGATGATGGCACCTGACAAAGGGGTAGAAGTGGAGGTGGAGGGAGGTGGACAGATATTTTGGAGGTAGAAGCGACAGGACTTGGCAGCCCTCAATTGCTTACTAACCCTTAAAAGACCTGACATAATACCAGTATTTCTAAGCTACTCTTTTCTAGAGCAATACAGAGCTTCACAAGGAATAATGATATCTGTTCCCAAAAAAATGTGTTCGGATATCAACTCAGAGCCCCAGCGTATAGGTCCCCACATCTCAGGCTGAGCAAGGCACTCAGGGACTCCTGCTCCAACCATCTGCCCAGCAAAGGAGGGGGACCAAGATGCTCCCACTTCCAGTCCCATGGCCTGGGGCAAACATTAGTCAGGTCACGGACAGTGAGGGGTGAGACGCAGGGCCGAGAGCTGACAGGAACAGCGTTTCCTGCCATATGTATCTCCAGGGTCCCCTCAGGCCAGCTCCCTGTCACCACAGTCCCCTTTTCTCTTCTCCTCAGATCCCATGAGCCAGTCTGCATGCTTCCCTTCAAAGGCTGTTTGATGCAGCTGTTCTTCCCCTGTTGCCCAATCCGGAATGGAATTCCTTTTCATATATGTCAGGTGTGCAGAAGTGGGAGTCACCTATATTTTATGTCATTTACAATAAAAATATATACAATGGAATATTATGCAGCCATCAAAAGGAATGAGATCTTGCCATTTGCAATGACAGGGATGGAACTGGAGGGTGTTATGCTGAGCGAAATAAGTCAATCAGAGAAAGACATGTATCATATGACCTCACTGATATGAGGAATTCTTAATCTCAGGAAACTGAATGTTGCTGCAGTGGTGGGGGGTGGGAGGGATGGGGTGGCTGGGGGATAGACATTGGGGAGGGTATGTGCTATGGTGAGCACTGTGAATTGTGTAAGACTATTGAATCACAGATCTGTACCTCTGAAACAAATAATACAATATATGTTAAAAAAAAAAAAGAAGAAGAAGAAGATAGCAGGAGGGGAAGAATGAGGGAGGGAAATCGGAGGGGGAGACAAACCATGAGAGACGATGGACTCTGAAAAACAAACTGAGGGTTCTAGAGGGGAGGGGGGTGGGAGGATGGGTTAGCCTGGTGATGGGAATTAAAGAGGGCATGTATTGCATGGAGCACTGGATGTTATACACAAACAATGAATCATGGAACACTACATCAAAAACTAATGATGTAATGTATGGTGATTAACATAACAAAAAAATTTTTAAAAAAGAAGTATATCTGCTCATAAGACAAAAAAAAAAAAATAGCTACTTTGTTTGCTGTGATAGGCCATGCACTGTTTTAGAGCGTTCAATGTATTAACTCATTTAATCCTCATAAAAATCCTATTCCCCTTTTATACAAGGAGAAACAGATACAAAGAAGTTACGTAACTTGCCCAGCCAGTACGCTGCAGAGCCAGGATTAGAAGCCAGGCGGTCTGCTCACAGTCCCCATACTCTTACCACTTGGGCTCTCCTGCTTCTTGAGTCCAGCTTCCAAGTCCTGTTCTTCGGGAATAAAATCAAACAACTGCAGTCAACCACCACAAAAAGGTCCACAATTCAATTCAAAAATAGCATCCGGCTTTTAAATTTTAATGGAGAAATGCCAAAGCGAATGTTTATGTGATTCCTATAGTGCTGAAGTTATAGGAGTTTGTTGGGACCAAGTTTTGGGTCACCTCCAAAAAGTCAGATTAACATGTGAAGAAGAGAAACGTCCATTTTTCACTTAATATGTGGTAAAAGAGAGCAACTCGTGTACACACTTGTCAGCCCTGCCCGAGTGCAACCCCGCAGGGGAGGAAGCACCCATCTTCTGAGAGAACTCTCCACAAAGAGAATCATTAGTGTGGAAGGAGAGCTCGGTTCAGAAATAAATGGCATTCTTCAAAGGTCAGAAGCATCCCCATGGATTAACTCAGGTCCCCAACCAGACTATTAAACTGGTGTGACCAACTGTAGCCATCCAGAAAGGAGTTCATCTGTGCTGACAGCGTTTGGGAGTGGAAACAAAAGGGCTGAGAATGTTCTCATTATCCCAAGAGTTGCCTGGCTTAACCTTCTAAGAATGAACAAGAGTGTTTCCTAAGTGTAGAATTCAGAGCCGTGGGACTCTCATCACTCAGAGCTCCACACAAAAATAATGATAACAATAATAATATTAATAATAATAATAAATACACACACACTCCTATATATTATATTCATATGTATGAAATAGCAGTATTTAGTGGAATGATTACTTTGACAGTTCAAGATGATGAAAAGGTGTAGTCTTCTAAATAAAAATGATTCACACCATATAACATCACATTAGTCAGGTTACCCAGGTTACATAACAATAAACTATAAACATCACTCAGACACAGCAGTATTTTGCCACCCAGGCCTTCGTGGTGCATTTCAAAATAATTTCAAAGTAACCCCCACTAGGAAAGCCCACTAGTAAACCCACTAGGAAAACCATCCCTGGTGATGGGGCTTACCACAAATGTAAGCTTTCTCCAGGATTCCACCTGTTTTCCTTAAGAATGTGTACAAATTTTACATTCTACTCTATTAAAAAAAAAAATCTGTTTTGATTTTTTTTTTTTTTTTTGGCACGTTAGTTTAAAGTGATTTTTCTATCAGGCAAAACTGGTACTCCAAGAAGATGGGCCAAGGTTACCTGCGGCTTTTCACCTTCCCCACCACCACTGAGAATGGAAATATATAAAGCTCTGACTTTGAGAAAAGGCTTTTTAAAACTGTAGGAAACCACAGCATGACAGTCAACATTCGATTTCTTCCGTCTGCAGAGCAGTGCTCTCAATTCTCAGCTGCATGTTACAATCACCTGGGAAGCTTTTTAAAAATACCAGTGACTAAGCTCCACTCCAGGCCAACTGAATCAAAATCTCAGGATGGAGAAAGAGATTGTTGTGTTTGGTTGGTACTTTTAGCCACACTGGGTGACTTTAATGGGCAGAGAGGGTGAGAACCACTGCTCAGAAGATACTAAAGAAACATAAGGTCCCAGAGCAATGGCAAAACACCAAAGCCCCAACCCCTGAGTTCAATGCTCTTGCCCCTTCTTCCTAACAACCCCTCGGAGACACATAGCAATTAGTTGGCAACTCTCTCCCTTCCCCTGCTTGAGTGGTATCAAAAGCAAAAGGTTTACATGAGATCCAGAGTCTCATAACGTAACACAGAAATGTCCAGGTTTCAATCAAAAAATCACTCATCATACCAAGAACTAGGAAGATCTCAAACTGAATGGAAAAAAGACAATCAACAGATTCTAACACCAATATGACAAAGATGTTAGAATTATCTGACAAAAATGTTAATGCAGCCATGATAAAAACTCTTAAAGGAGAAATTAGGAACATGCTAGATGAACTGGTGGAAATACCATCATGTTCCTCAAGACCTCGAAGTAGGTTCATCACTGGCCCAGACAGAAGTGTACAGGTCTGGGCTGTGCGGATCAGAAAGTTTGTTTAGTGTAGGATCCCATAGGACACTAACCTAGCTCTAGGTTGGCCTGCAGTCTCCCAGTGCCTGTTCATCATAACTCACCTTTACTATGATGGATCTGACTTTCTGAATGGGGCTGTTTAATCAGTCAAAGATGAGAATCCACAGAGGGGAGCAATACTGACAATGTCTGTTTCCCCCAAGGGGTAGGGTTAGGAAAAAGAGACAAGATGACTGACCCCAGGGTTGGCTTTCATTTGACATGAAAGTATGAAACTGAGCAAATATAGATAAATTGGATTTCATCAAAATTAATTTCTTCAAAATTCTGCTCTGCAAAATATCCTCTAAAGAGGATGAAAAGAAAACAGAGAAAGCTGTAGACTGAAAGAAAATTTTTTGCAAGCTACATATCCAAACAAAGGACTAGTATCTAGAATATATAAAGAATTCTCAAAACTCAGCAATAGGAAAACAATCCATTTAGAACATCAGCAAAGACGGAAAGAGACATTTCCCCAAAGAAGATATACAGATTGCAAATAAGCACATGAAAAAAGAGTCCACATAATTAGCCGCTAGGGAAATTAAGTAAAAGTACAATGAGATATCACTACATACCAAACAGCTTAGTGAAAGTAAAAAAATAAAGAAAAAATGACAACACTAAATGCTGGTGAGAATGCAAAGAAATTGGGTCACTCATACATTGCTAGTAAAACTGTAAAATAGCACAGACACTTTGGAAAACAGTTTGGCAGTTTCTTAAAAAATTTAACATGCAACTGCCACATGACCAAGTAATGACACTCTTCGGCATTTATCCCAGAAAAGTGAAATTTTATCTTCACACATAAAACTTACACAAGTATTTGTAGCAACTTTATTCATAAGCCTCAAAGTAAACAATACAAATGTCCTTCAGCAGGTGAATGGCTGAACAAACTGTGGTACATCCAGACCACGGAATACAACTCAGCAATAAATACTAACACATGCAAAAACCTGGAGGATCTCCAGAAAATTACACTAAGCAAAAAAGCCAATCTAACAGGTATAATTCCAGTGACACAACATTCCTAAAATTATAGAAATAGAGGACAGATTAGTGGTTTTCAGTTTAAGAAGAGGGTAAAGAGGCAGAGATGGGATGTGGCTATAAAAGAGTCATGTGGGGAAACGCTGTGTGATGTTCTGTATTTTGACTGTATCAGGGTCAATATCCTCGTTGTGATTCTGTGCTATAGTTTTGCAGGAAGTTACCCTGAGGGGAAACTGGTTAAATGGGCATGGGATCTATCTATATTATTTCTTACAACTACATGTGAATTATCTCAAAATAAAAAGTTTAGATTAAAAAAAAAAATGCTACTGGCCCACCAAACCCTGAGCACAGCCTACAGCCAGTAGTTGGAATCGACCTTTATTCATGTTCCAGATTTTTATTTACTGGCCATTTTAAGCTCCAGCATTTCATGCACAATTCATGAGTCCCAGCAACCTAACTAATTTTATCCAATAAAGAATGGGCACGATGTAGCTATGCCAAGATAGATTATTTCCGTGGTCACACTCAACATAGTACTAGCTATAAAGCCTACAACACACCACTGCCTCAAGTGACCATTTTCTACACTGCTACTTGCATTCTCTTCCGTATCTTCAGAGAAAGATGCTAAAACACTTAAATTTAAATGCCCCTTTGTCTAGTACCATGCTCTGTCCAGTGCTGTCTTTCAGACTAACATCTTCATATGAACTGGAAATAAAAGCATCATGGCCAACTACTCGTCTTTCGTATTACAATACACCCAATTGTCAAGGCGAACAAAAAAGGATATATATTTTTTAAAGATTTTATTTATTTTTGACAGAGAGAGGGAGTGTACAAGCAGAGGAAGCAGCAGGCAGAGGGAGAGGGAAAAGCAGGCTCCCCGCTCAGCAGGGAGCCCGATGCGGGGCTCGATCCCAGGACCCTGGGATCATGACCTGAGCCGAAGGCAGGCGCTTAACAACTGAGCCACCCAGGCGCCCCACAAAAAAGGGTATTACTCTACAGTGTATTTAGGACAAGAATTCCTCTGTGGCTCAATTCACATTTGGATTCAGAATGCACAACTACCAGGTCCAAAATCGTAATGAAAAAACTGTAATCTTCATTTTCTTCCCACAAGTACAGTACTTAAAACTTCCCCAGACAGCAGAACCCATGTACCTCATCTGCAGGGAGAAAATTATTCCAACATGGAGAGGTGAAAGCCCATCCTGAATTGAAAGCTCTCCAGAGATGGAAAAATCTACAATCCATTCTGATACTTTGGTATTTCACAAACTTCATTAGTCAAGCCATGCTACCTTCAGCCTCACATTTTGGTAAAAATATGTTTCCCCTCATGACTGTAGAAGTTGATCCGTACAGAATTTCAGTCACTCCTAAGAATGCCAGCTTGTCTGGGTCAGAGAGTGTAGAACATTCCACTGATGCCAACTCAGCTAGATCAATTTGAGAGATAGACAGTCAGACAAAGGGAAGGAAATATCATAGGCCATTTCTGTTCCCTCAGTCTCAGTTCCCGGGTGCCTCTCTTAGGTACGTGTTGAAACACTGAGTTTGATCCCAGTGGTTCAAGTGCATTTTTTGTACAACACAAAAGCCTCTAAACACAAGCCTCCTTCTTTGTAGGATGTTCAACAGAATATATAGTAATTGTTCCAAATCAAGAGGAAACATGGGCTGTGTTTAATGGCTGGTAGGGCAGTTTCCATGGTGGAGCCTTCCTAAAGGGTTTTTTAAGTCTAATTTTGACCAGCACTATTTTTACATCTGGGACTGACTTTGGGAACCGTTCCACTGATGTGCTCCCCATAAATCCAAAACCATTCTCCTGAGAATTGACTGTATGCAGGACTGTGCAAGCGTGCAGGGACATGAACACCTTCACAAAGATGGCAGAGCACGCCGGGCTAGTGCCAAACCAATGTTTCCTCGTTCTTTCTGTAGACACTCACTCGGTGACGGACTAGCAACTGGGGAAGCCAAACTAGCATACCAGCTTTCAGGGGGCAGGAAGGGAGGCAAAGGAACGTAGACATTTCTCCTAAAACATCCAGAATTTTACTCTTAAAAGTAGTAACTAGAAGTTTAAGCATTTCATGTTAATAAACCTGTAAAACAGCAGTGCAAAATAACGTTCCCAACATATTCTAAACACCTAGAGTGTCTTTATTACAAAACAAGGCCTTGTATCCCAAAAATAAAGTTGGGAAATAATATCAAAATGCTTTGGAAAAAGGGGTTAAGGTCTAAAATGATCTTTCATAAGGACAGGTTTTAATGAAACAAAAGGTGAGGAACACAAAGGCCAGGCTGAAGAAATGCCAGCAAAGAACAGAGCAGGAGAGGGAGTCTGGAACAACACCCTTGGACCATCCTGGGAGTCTGCCCATAATTAAGAGTAAGAGAGAAGCACTGGAATGTTCACATGCCTAATCACTCCTACCTCCTCATCTATAAAGGAAGAGATCTCACCAGCAGCAAACTGCATGAAAAGACCATCTACTCTTAGAGGAAACCCAGCCACTATGAAAAGCTATGGGCGGCATTTTCCAAATGAACTCAGACTTTGAGCTCAGGCTCACCCAAAGGCACAATACAGTCTCTAGCAGTTAACATGAGAGTATCAAGATAACTGCTTACTGGAGTCTTTCCCAATCTATAACCAATCACTTTTGCCAAAATAGGATTCATTACTATACTTCTACAGGACCTAAAAAAGGCAATTTCAACTGCCTTTTGATCAAAGCACTGACCTACTGGCGTTTAAGACTATTTTTTTTTTTAAATTGAAAGCCAGGCTTCTCCCTTTCCCTCTGCCCCTCCCCCACTTGTGCGCACGCACTCTCTCTCTCCCCCTCTCAAATAAATAAAGTCTTTTTAAAAAATTGAAAGCCATAGAATTTTTCTATTTTAAGATCTTAGGTAGGAGCATAAAATTTAGGAGTCAAAATTTAATCTACTCTATCGAGCAGATTAACCATCATTACCTGAAGGAGAAGTGCTATGTCATCAAAAGTGTCCTCCCTAGCAGAAAGCTCAGTCATTGTCCCAGAAAACAGTGCAAGAGCCAGGGACCAGACTGGAGTAACTAAGAGGGTTTTATACCAAATTAGGAAACTCAACATGAATCTATGCTACTAAATCCCGAGGGAAAACCAGTTAGGTTAAGAAGTGACTGGGGTGTTTGAGTGGCTCAGTTGAGTAAGTGTTAGACTCTTGGTTTCAGCTCAGGTCATGATCTCAGGGTTCTGGGATTGAGCCCCATGTCAGGCTCCACGCTCAGTGTAGAGTCTGTTTTTCCCTCTACTTCTGCTCTTGCCCCCGCTCACACAAGCTCTCTCTCTCAAATAAATAAAAAGAAAAAGAAAAGAAAAGAAAAAAAGTCTGTTTTCAGAACTTTTCTTTAAAAAGAAAAGAAAAAGAAAAAAAGTCTGTTTTCAGAACTTTTTGGACTTCAGAATTATGGAAAAGGGATTGACTGATTATAGAACATTCCATAAATAATTATTGATAATTCACTGAGTGCCTATTATGAGAGAGGATGTACTTGGTATACATTATCTCCAACTCTACCACCCTGAAAGGTTTTACAAAGGAGATTCAGAGAGATTAGATAACTTACCCAAAGCCAGTTATTAAAAGAACCAGGACTTGAACCAGTATCTGTTCACACTCCTTCCACTATGCTATTACATGGTTAGGTTCTAGACTGCAAGTTACAGAAAGCAACTCTAGCAAACCTAAGGGAAGCAATTTTCTGGAAGCATGCTGATAGCTCACAGGATGGATGGGCAACCTGGAAAACCAAGTTCACAAAATGATTGAAAGCTAAGGAAAGCAAGGCTATAGAAGCCATGACCAAGGTCAAGTCCTTAAGTCAAGAGGCTTCCACTGGCGTACTCTCCACGACTGCTGCTTTACGCTGCTATGGCAGGACACATATCGCCACTGGACTCTTGGCAACCAAGCACAGAGTAAAAACTTTCTAAACCAGTTGTCCCTTGGTCTTTGTAAGATTCAAAGTCCCAGCACTTTGGTTAAGCCTCAGCCACATTCCTCTGTGCTTCCACGGTGTGAAAAAGGCACTTTGTCTCACCAATTCCACACAAAGGAAGGGTCTTTCCAAAGTGAAGTGGTGTGGGAAACTGGGCAACCTAACTTTAACGGGGGTGACAATGTAGCATTCTGAATATTTGCATAACATATTCAATGGCATGCAATAAAGTAGGACTTCTTCCAGAAATAAATTTTTAAAAATTTATAATATGATAATTCACATCAGTTAGTCAAATTTTTTTTAAAAAGAAGTCAATTGACGTTTAAAAAGGTATTTGATATAATTTAACATCCATTCTTGATTTTTAAACTCTTAGTAAGTTGGGAAGAGCAAGTTCTTTCTTTAACCTGACATTCTTCACCTCAATTTAATCATATTTAAAAGAGCAAGACAAAAGGCCTTTCAGTTAGTCACCAGCATTTCCCCATGTCATTAGAAGGTTCTAACCAATGGTGGTTAGAAAATTAGGGTTGCAAAATAAGAGAGCAAATTGTCATTATTTGGCAGAGGGTATGATTGCATAGCTGTAAGGAAGATGGAGACTACAACCCAGAGTGGAGGCTAAAATCCACGCCTGGGAGTGGCCCTTGGATGAATCCTGCATGTCTGGGTCAAGCACCTGGCTATTCTTGGAGAAATTCTGACCCAGTGGAGGAATTCAAATGGAGCTATTGAGACTTGATGTTAAATATTCTATCTTATAATGCAGAAGTATCTCTCAAAGAATAATGCACATCTTCTGAGTGTTTGGTTTCTTTTGAGGGGATCAGAAATTTGATTGGTGCCCAGGGATTCCGTGAAAGAGGAAAGGAGAGGGGACTCCCACCTGGCGGTTGGGAGACAGCTAAAAGAGACAGTGTAAAGGAAGCAGGTGTGTCAAATTAACTTTCTTGCTTTCTAATTCTTTTAGGTTACCCTCATGCCTGAATAAAAAATAAGAAGAACCACATTATACTTAACCCAGACTCGAATTAAAAAAACAACTGAGTAAAAAAGGGAGCATGCTTTAGGTCAAAGCAGAGACTTGCAGAAGCAATCAATCACAAAGCAGTTGTAAAAAGCCAGGAGTGACCCTGGAGAAGCTGGAAAGAAAACAAGAGTGGATGGATGCCAATCAAGACAAGTTAATTTCCAGAAGCAAATGGTTTCTCTGGTGAATTTCACCAAACATTTAAAAAAGAATTAACACCAATCCCTCTCAAGCTCTTCCTAAAAGTTGAAGAGGAAGGAACACTCCAAAACTCATTTTACAAATCCAACATTACTCTGATACCAAAGCCAGATAATTCACTACAAGAAAGAAAATAGAAAAAAAAAAAAAAACTACAGATCAATATCCCTGATGATAGATGCAGAAATTCCCCCAAATATTAGCAAACCAAATTTAATAGCACATTAAAAGGATCATACCTCATGATCAAGTGGGATTCATCCCAGAGAAGGAGGGGTCAACATGCACACACACAAAAAGTAATAACCACCACATTAACAAAATGAACAATAAAAATCATGATCATCTCCATGGGTGCAGAATAAAACTCTGACAAAATACAACATCCTTTCATGATACAGACTCTCAACAAATTGGGTATAGATGGAACATACCTCAACATAATAAAGGACAAGCCCATACCTAACAGATTCAACCTTGCAAGGCTAAAAGCTTTTTTCTCTAAGGAACAGGATAAGAGTGGCCATCCTCAACTACTCCTGTAGTATCAGAAGTCCTAGTCAGAGCAATCAGGCAAGAAAAAGAAATAAAAAGTCATCCAAATCACAAAGGAAGAAGTTAAATTGTCTTTGCATGCAGACTATAGGATATTACATACATAAAATTCTAAAGACTCCATCAAAAAACTGTTACAACTAATGAATTCAGTAAAGTTGCAGGATACCAAAAAAATATAAAAATCTGTTGTTCTTATACACTAACAACAAAATATCTGAAAAAGAAATAAAGAAATAACCCCATTCACAATAGCATCAAAAAGAATAAAATACTAAGAAGTAAATTTAACCAAGGAGCTAAAAGATCTGTACGCTGAAAACTGTAACACTTGGATGAAAGAAAATGAAGAGGACACAGATAAATAAAAAGATATCCTGGGCTAATGGATCAGAAGAATGATTATTAAAACACGTTCATATTACCCAAAGCCATCCATAGATTCAATGCAATCTCTACTAAAATTCCATTGCATTTTTCACAGAAATAGAAAAAATAATCCTAAAATTTGGATGGAACCAGAAAAGACCCTGAATAGCCAAAGCAATCCTGAGAAAGAAGAACAAAGCTGGAGGTATCACACTTCTTGATGTCAAACTATATTACAAATCTATAGTAATCAAAACAGTATGATATTATCATAAAAACCAACACAAAGATCAATGGAACAGAATCAAGAGCCCCAAAGTAAAACTTCACACATACAGTCAACTAACATTTGACAAGGGAGCCAAGAATACTCAATAAGGAAAGAACAGTCCCTTCAATAAATGGTGCAGGGAAAATTGGATAATCACCCGCAGAAGAATGAAGCTGGACCCCAATCTTACACACTCACAAAAATTAACTTAAAATGGATGAAAGGCTTAAATGTAAGATTGGGAACTATTAAACTCCTAGACAAAAGCATAGGGGAAAAACTCCTTGACATGGGTGTTGGCAATGATTTTTTTGGACAGGCACAAGCAGGAAAAGCAAAAACAAACAAGCAGGACTACATCAAACTAAAATATTTCTGCACAACAAAATAAACCATCAACAGAATAAAAAGAAAACCTACTTAATGAGAGAAAATATTTGCAAATCATCTGTATGTTAAGGGGTTAATAGCCAAAATATGCAAGAAACTCATACAACTCAATAGCAAAATAAACCATTTTAATTTAAAATTTTTACATTTTAAATTTAAAATTAATTTTAAAATTTTAAACTAAATGGGGAGAAGATCTGAATAGACTTTTTTCCCAAAGACATAGAAATGGCCAACAAGCACATGAAAACGGGTGCAACATCACTATAATCATCAGGGAAAGGCAAATCAAAACCACTATCATCTCACACTGTTAGAAAGGTGATCATCAAAAACACAAACGGAGGGACGCCTGGGTGGCTCAGTTGGTTAAGCGACTGCCTTCGGCTCAGGTCATGATCCTGGAGTCCTGGGATCGAGTCCCGCATCGGGCTCCCTGCTCGGCAGGGAGTCTGCTTCTCCCTCTGACCCTCCCCCCTCTCATGCTCTCTCTCTATCTCATTCTCTTTCAAATAAATAAATAAAATCTTTAAAAAAAAAAAAAAAACACAAACGGAAACGAGTGTTGGCCAGAATGTGTAGAAACGAGAACCTTGTGTACTGTTGGTGAACGTATATTGGTATAGACATCATGAACAACAGTATGAAAGAGCCTCCAAAACTTAAAAACAGAACCACCATAGGATCCAGCGATCCCACTTCTGCATATACATCTAAAGGAAATGAAATCAGGATGTCACAGAGATCTCTGTGCTCCTCTATTCACTGCAACATATTTACAAGGCCAAGACATGGAAACAACCTAAGTGTCCATCGATGGATGAATGGATAAAGATGTGGTCGCTTTTTTATTTATACACACACACAAATATATACATTAGAATGTTACTGCGCCATGAGAAAGAAGGAATTCCTGCCATTTGTGACCACATGGATGGACCCTGAGAGCATTACACTAAGTGAGGTAAGTCAGGAAAACAAATGCTGTAGGATATCACTTACACGTAGAATCTTTAAAAAGCTGAACTTGTAGAATCATGATTTCCAGGGGCTGGGAATACAGGGAGATGTAGGTCAAAGGGTATAAACTTCCAGTTATAAGATGAGGAAGTTCTAGGGATCTAATGTACAGCATGGTGACAACAGTTAACAAAACTGTATTATATACTTGAAAGAGTAGATTTTAAATGTTCTTACTGCAAAAAAAAAAAACACCAACAGTAATTATGTGAGTTGATACAGATATTAACTAATCCTGTTGCAGTAATCATTTTGCAATATGTAATTTATCAAATCATCATGTTGTACATCTTAAACTTATATATCAATTATATCTCAATAAAAGCTGGGGGTGGGGGTGGGAAGTCAACACTCTCCCCACAGGATCCTCAGAAATAAGTGTGTGTAGGAGGGTAAATGAACGCCCTTCAGTTATGTAGGAGGTGCATTCAGTTTCATGTCATTTAGATATTTAAAGAAAGTAGGACTCCCAAAGGCTGGAAAACTTGGGATACTCAAGAAATCTCAAAGGAGCCAACTAAAGACTAAGGGCAGCCAATAATCAAGTTTAGCATAATAGAGAAACAAGATAAAAACTTTTCTTTAGCCTTCCCAAATGCCAGCAACACTCTGCTTTAAAAAAAGAAATGGAATGAAATAAAATTTGCATTCAAAAGGTAACCAAAATGTGACTTTAGGAATAACCCTAAAAAGAAAGATATAAGATTTCAATGACAAAAAACTATAAAGCTCTATTGAAGACATAAAGAAAATTTGAATGGAGAATCATAGCATGTTGCTAAATGCCAAGTCTTGAGTATTTCAGTTCTTCCAAAACAAAATTACAGGTTTAGCACAATCAGACTTAAATCCTAATGAGAATTTTTAGAAAGACAAAGTATTTTAAGGCTTAAAGAAAAAACAGAAAGAAGAAACCATGAGGGAACTACTTAAAAACAATTCAAATAAATTATGAGAGTGGGTGCTAGCTAAATCAAAGAGTAAAATATATTTTAAATCAACAGTAATTCAGACAACTAATGGTACAGTAACATACTGATCAATAAAGGGAAAAAAATCTGAAATAAATCCTAAGTATAAGACATTAACATTTGGGGGCACCCGGGTGGCTCAGTCAGTTAAGCGTCTGACTCTTAATTTTGGCTCAGGTCATGATCTCAGGATCCCTGTGTGGGGCTCTGCGCTGGGTGTGGAGCCTGCTTAAGATTCTCTCTGGAAGACTAAGCTCAGTGGGAAAGGAAAGGGCTTCTCCTGCAAGAAAGCAAATATAACTGAGTTAAGGGGAGGACAAACAAGATGATGAATGACCCTTTCCCTTTGCTACCCCCACTCCCCTTTGACCTTGCCATTGATAGAGCCTACCAGTAGGTCCCTGCTTTAGCCAAAAAGACTATGAAGAGAAAAAAAACAAAACATGAGAGAAGGTGCAAACTGCCACCTGGCCACCTTGAGCATATGTGTCCACCTGGCCTCATATCTGATACGGAAACCAGAAGCCTATAGGAAAGAGTTCTCTTCCCACCGGGACTAGAAAGGTCAAAAAAGGGCAGAGATTTTGCAAAGACACAGCCATCCAGTCACCAAGGAGAGCAGGAGCCATGGGAGGAAGGCCTGAAGGTTGCCTGCCCTTCAGCTCTAGCAGCAAATTGCCCCTGAGGGACCAAATTAAGGTCCTGCGCTGCTCAGGGTGCAATGCCATTAATGGTCTCTTGGACTCGACCGGATAACTCTGCTCAAACAGGTCCCTAGGCTGACTCTCGCGGCAGTGGCTTGGCCACATCTAGATTGAACCAGTGATGAAGGCAGCTGCACGAATGCCTGGTGCCTGATGCTGACCATATCCAACACAGTTGCCCTCTGTGAGCACACCCAGACCACCATCCCAACAGGACGCCCCAGCTGCCACCTTCCTCTAAAGCCGTCCCATCACTTAAGTATCTCCAAGATAAAGAACTGCCACTAAAAATAAGTGTCAAGACTTTGCTGGACTGGACTACTAATTGAACTTCTTACCGGGTGGTAATATTTTAAAGAAACTATGTTAAATGATTTGTAGGTTTTCCACTGAGTTGCAAAATGATATTTAGATTTATCACAAAGTCCTCCAAAGTGCAGACTTAGAAAGCTTCCACATTATCAAATACACTTTATCTATAAATGAAACTGTAAATGAGATAGTTCTGTATATTGTACCTTTTGCTAAAATGCTAAGGCATTGGGGCACCTGGGTGGCTCAGTCGGTTAAGTGGTTGCCTTTGGCTCAGGTCATGATCCCAGGGTCTTGGGATTGAGCCCTGCATCAGGCTCCCTGCTCCGCGGGGAGCCTGCTTCTCCCACTGCCCCTCCCCCTGCTCCTGCTCGTGCTTTCTCTCTCTTTCTCTCTCTCTCTCAAATAAATAAACAAAAAAAGGGGCGCCTGGGTGGCTCAGTTGGTCAAATAAATAAACAAAATCTTAAAAAAAATAAAATAGAATAAAATGCTAAGACATTATACAATCACATTAAAGAGAAAAATTAGAAATTCAGATTAACCCTAGGATATTTATTCAGAACTCATGAAATACATTCTTAATCTTCCACCTTCTCTACTTAAGAAATGTAAAAGTTACCCACCCAGTTTTTAGCAATAATAATAAAGGGGAAAAAAAGTAAACCTTCTCAATCTTGTATCACCATACAAGGCCTGGCAGAGGGAAATTTTTAAGATACCAAACCCCAAGAGTTTCTCTCTAGGGGCCATGCCACAGAGGAGACTTAGAAATTCAAATTGTTTTAGCAGAAATTCACAGATCATTAAATTAATTCAAAACTCAACAGGGCAGCAAACTAACAACTTACCCTTACTGTATTTGCTGACAGCCTGCGAATTCTCGCAAAAATAAATCTCCTTCCTTCCGACCATATAAAAGGACAAGCAGTTGAAGACAGTAGTTTAAAAGTGCAGTGCAGATCTGATGCCAAAGTCAAGGCTTCAATACACAGATTTAAGGGAGGTGAAGGGTAGGGGAGGAGCCTGGAAAGGCTAACTCCGGAAGCAGAGATCTGCCAACCCACCTGGCTTGGGTTCCTGGCTCTCAGGTCCTGGGGTACAGCTGGATCACCTGCGGGAGGTTTTTTAACTTTATCCAAGCTCAGATCCCACCCAAACCACTTGAATCAGAACCTTTGGTTGGTTTCAAAGCTCCCCCAGGTGACTGCACTGTGCATTCAGGGGTCAGCACCACTAGCCTGAAGGAAAGGGAAAGAGAAAGCAGGGTGAACAACAGACAGCAATGAACAGAGAAAGCTCAAGGCCACAGGCTGTCCTGACAGAAGTCGCTGCTCTGTGCCCCACCTCTCTCAAACACCTGGTCCAGCTTCCCATCTACCTGGTCAATTAATGTGCGCAGGGTCCGCTCCAGAGCTCGTCTCTCCCTGTGCTCTAGCTCTCCAGCGTTAGGCACTATGCAGAGCAGCCATCTTTAATATGCAAAAAGCATCATGCTCAGATCCAGGAAAACAGAGCAGGAGTGTGGAACATTGCCAGTTAGGGGGCTCCCAAGACAGCTTGGGGAGTCTCCAGGCCCATTATTCTCCCCTTTTAGCCCCTTGCTATGTGTTCTCAAATGTACACACACACTTAAGAGTAAATTATTGGTGTGTGGGCCTCTGAAGCAGTTGGTTCTTTAATTTAATAAGCTGTAAACTTATACTGAAGTAACTTCATACCCCAGAAAAGAACTGTTGTACATGGGGGAAAAAAAAAAAAAACCCGTCTGGGGCTTAGCAGGAGGTTCAGAGCACAAGGGGCAGGGGGGAATAAAATAAAGTACAGTAATTTAAAAGTCAAAGTTATAACATTTTCTAATATGAAAAACTGATTTTGTTCAAACTTGTTATTTCCCTATATTAAAATAGATTTGTATTGGTATTTTTAAAGCACTTTAAAAAAACCTAACAAATGGAACAGAATAGAGAACCTAGAAATTGATCCTCAACTCTATGGTCAACTAATCTTTGACAAAACAGGAAAGAACATCCAGTGGTAAAAAAGACAGTCTCTTCAACAAATGGTGTTGGGAAAATTGGACGGTCACATGGAGAAGAATGAAACTGGATCACTGTCTTACACCATACACAAAAATAAACTCAAAATGGATGAAAGACCTAATGTGAGATAGGAATCCATCAAAATCCTAGAAGAGAACACAGGCAGCAACCTCTTTGACATTGGCCACAGCAACTTCTTGCTAGACACATCTCCAAAGGCAAGGGAACCAAGGGCAAAAATGAGCTATTGGGACTTCATCAAGATAAAAAGCTTTTGCACAGCAAAGGAAACAGTCAACAAAACTAAAAGATAACCTGCAGAATGGGAGAAGATATTTGCAAAAGTCTTATCAGATAAAGGGCTAGTATCCAAAATCTATAAAGAACCTATCAAACTCAAAACCCAAAAACAAAAAAATCCAGTCAAGAAATGGGCAGAAAACATGAGCAGACATTTCTCAAAAAAAGACATACAAATGGCCAAGAGACACATGAAAAAATGCTCAACATCACTCAGCATCAGGGAAATACAAATCAAAACCACAATGAGATACCACCTCACACTGGTCAGAATGGCTAAAATGAACAACTCAAGAAACAACAGATTTTGGCGAGGATGCAGAGAAAGGGGAACCCTCTTACACTGTTGGTGGGAATGCAAGCTGGTACGGCCACTCTGGAAAACAGTATGGAGGTTCCACAAAAAGTTTGAAAATAGAACTACCCTATGACCCAGCAACTGCACTGCTAGGTATTTATCCAAAGGATATAAACATAGTAATTTGAAGGGGCACATGCACCCTAATGTTCATAGCAGCAATGTCCACAATAGCTAAAATATGGAAAGAGCCCAGATGTCCACTGACAGATGAATGGATAAAGAAGATGTCACACACACACACACACACACACACACACACACACACACACACACGGTGGAATATTACTCAGCCATCAAAAAGAATGAAATCTTGTCATTTGCAATGGCGTGGATGGAACTAGAGGGTATTATGCTAAGTGAAATAAGTCAGAGAAAGACAAATACCATATGATTTCATTCATATGTGGAATTTAAGAAACAAAAGAGATGAACACAGGGGAAGGGAAGGGAAAATAAAATAAGATGAAAACAGAGGGAGCAAAACCATAAGTGACTCTTAACTCTAGGGAACAAACTGAGGGTTACTAATAACAGTACATGTTTAATTGAATTTAAATAAAAATTTTTTTAAAAACTTTATAATACTGACATTGTGTAATAAGCACTTAATGTCATAAATACGATCACATTTGATCCTCAGAACACTGCTAGAATTGGTAGGTGTTAAACCTCCACTGCTTCACAGAGGAGGACACTGAAGGAAACTCAGAGGCTAAGCTAGCAGTCCAGTTTTACACAGTAAGGAGAGGATAGGGTCAAGATGCAAAACTAGGTCCATCTGACTCCAAACCTTGTAACTAAGCTCTGATAAATGAATTCTGCCCCTCTCAATGTTGAAACATGAAAAAATGCCACTGTTAGAAAACCATTTCACACTTTTATATATTGTCTATATTTTCTTATTTTTACTATATTGCCTCAATAAGCAGTTTCTTCCAGATACACACTTGGTGTTTTAGAAAGTCATATTGAGTTTTTATTTGTTTTAAATAATATCGACATCTATGGGACACGAGAGGACAAGTATGGGGACCTACTGCTGTGTAACAAATTACCCCAAAACTTACTGGCTTCAAACAACAAACATTTTATTATCTCACACAGTGTCTCAGTTAATCTTCATAATGACTGTATAAGGAAGGCAGGAAAGAAATGAAGGAACTGAGATTAAGTAAGCCCTCATCATGGCTGGTAAGTGGCAGATACAGGATTTGACCAAAGCTCTCCTAACTCAATAACCAAAGCATGAACCATTAGTCTACAGAGCAGCATATCTAAAAAACGTATTTGGCTCTATAAAACAAGAGCCTCAAAAATCAACAGGCATTTGGATCTAGAAATCCCACTTCTCGAACACTCAGGCTGGAGACAAAGTAAGCTAAGCCACTAAGCTGAGGAATGCACATGGCATGTTCATACAATGGTATAAAAAACAAACTGGCCAGAGCAGAATATTCAGAACAGGATCATACAGCTTTCAAAACGGAAGCTGGTTCTAGAGATTACTTAGTCTAACCCATTCACTGTATAGCGATAATTATTCAGTATGAAAAAAATCAAACTTCTTTTTTTCCAATGTGGGAAGACAAAAGAGGAATCCTTTTATAAACAAATGGTTTTTCCTTTCTTTTTCCTAAGGCTGCCCAATTTCTATCCTCAGGAGTTAATAAGAGAGAAGGTCTATCAGCCTCTATAATTAATGTCCCCATAATAAATGCATTTTTAGAAGTTGGGCTTTCTTTCATGTACAGTCCTTCCAGTACACCTGTCTTTACCATAGACTCAGAATCAGATCAACTAACCTGTGTGTGTGTGTTCATAAAATCAAACTGTTGATTTAAGTTCTTATGTTCTGAGTGAAATGTATATGGGCTTTAAAGTATGGGCTTCAAGGTGTCTGGCTCATCCAGTGCCTCAGAGACCTCCCCCACCCCACCTTCCACTGTCAGCATGTTTTCTAGAAGAAAGAAGCTAATGGGAACCGATCCTTGAAAAAAAAGAGAAAAAGAAAAAGAAAAAAGGAGGAGGAGACATAACAGTACACCTTGATTAGAGCCAGTCAGAAAAATGAAGTTAGCCCATATTAAAAACAGATGTTCGGGGCACCTGGGTGGCTCAGTCGTTTAGCGTCTGCCTTCGGCTCCGGTCATGATCCCAGAGTCCTGGGATCGAGCCCCACATCGGGCTCCCTGCTCCACGGGAAGCCTGCTTCTCCCTCTCCCTCTCCCCCTGCTTGTGTTCCCTCTCTCGCTGTGTCTCTCTCTGTCAAATAAATAAATAAAATCTTTTTAAAAATAAATAAATAAATAAAAACAGATGTTCATTCAATAAATATTTACTGCAAGCCCACTATGTGCCAGACATTGTAGCAAGTGTTGAGGAGACCTCTGGACAAATCCTAAAAAAAAAAAAAAAAAATCCCTGCCCTCACAAAGCATATATTCTAGAGGAGAAGACAGGCAACAACCAAAACCAGTAAGTAAATTATATAGTATGGTAGAAGATGGTAGGTATGATGAAGAAAAATAGAGCAGAAAAGACTTAGGGGAAGTGAGTTCAAAGGGTGAGGGAAGGCCTCAGAAAGGAGACATTTGAGCAGAGACCTGAAGGGGTGAGGGCAAGCCATGGGGAATTCTGGGAGAAGAGCATTCCAGGCAGAAGAAACAGCAGGTGCTGAGTTCCCAAGGCAGAAACGGGCTGTGTGTTTGAGAAACGAATGGACCTTCTTTCTGACAACTTCATGAATCTTAAGTCATAGAACTCAGAATACTTAAGATCAATCATTTTATTGTCTTTTAAGAATTCTCTTAAAAAGATAAACCTGACGCCTTTCATGCTTAAAGCAGCCAACCAAAACAAAACCATATTATTTTGAAGGCATGTTTCTCTAGAAAATGGTCACCCTTTAATGAGCACTCTTAAGTAAAACTGCGGTGATTTTGATCTCAGGTAAGTCACATTCAACAACGCACCAGCTAAAGGTAGAGTCATAATTAGGCAAATCAGCCATTCTAGGGAATGAGCTTCGGTAGGCAGGTCCCACCTAGAGGCAGCTGGGTATACAGAGAGGACAGAAGCAACAGATTCTTAATCCATCCTCTTCCCACCTCCCCCACCAGGTACTCCCACCCCCCACTCAAATCGGACCTTCTAAACCACCAGCTTCCACCAACATTCCCCTCTAGACCCTCCCTCGCTTATGGTGGGAACATACCACCAGCAATTTCACTTATCCCCAGACTGCACTCCAACCACACAGGGTTCTTTCCATCTCTGCTCCAGGACTTTTGCACAGGCTGTTCCTGCTGCCTAGAACTTCCACCCCCACATCACCACCATTTAACCCGAATAGGACTTCCTCAGGAAAGCTTTCCTCTCTTTCCATCAGAGTCCCTGTGGCATGGTCTCATATCACCGCCGACATTTCCTCCCCACACCTGTGCACTCACACTCCTGCTCCCCCACTAAGCTGGCAGCTCCAGGCTTCCAGTGCCTGATGCCTAGAAGTTTCTCAAAATATATTTGTTCAATGAATGTCCAAAATTACATAGTTTTTTTCCTACTCCACTCCAAGGTCACAGCCCAGCTCTCATCACCTCACCACTATTGCCTTCCCAGACCCCAGGCTCCCCCCGCCCCTGCCCCCAACAGCAATCCCACCTGCAGTGGTAGTGACCTGCCAGCTCACCACCTTCCTAAAATCCTGCCAGGACTCTCCCGTTTTGACTTATCACACGCCAGGTCTTCACTCCTCTTCACGGTTTTCAGGTTCTTCCCTTATCGAATAAAACCAATTGGATGCAATGTAATTTTCCCTTTTGCCTCCAGGGTCAGCCAGGCTCCTCACTGTCTCAGGAGTTCCACTGGGCAACCCCCACTTTCTGTGCATCTAAAGTACACTTAGCCTTACAAGTAAAATTCGAGACACACTTCTCCACGAGACCATGCTTCCCACAGCAACATCACACTTCCAGTCCTTGTCTAGGTTTAACTGTTCTCTTACAATTTCACGTATGTGCATTCTGTATCCCCCACAACTGGCTGGAAGGGAAAGTTATTAGCCTTTACTGGACACCACTAGGTGTCAGACATTACAGGAGATAGAAAACATCTGCGTACATTGTAAGTACTGTTAAAACTTCCATTGAATTGACTGGCTCACATTTTCTTATGGGTTATCTTTAACTGCATATGGTCTTACTCTATGAAGCAGCCTTAAAGAAAAAAATAATAAAATCCAGAAAAAAAGGAATTAAAAAATGTAAGTGTTCATGAGTCCGAGAAAAAAAAACAAACTGCTTCATTCTCCTTCTCCTACCAAATCAGTCATCCAAATTGTTGAAAACAAGAAATTTAATTGATTTTCCTGGGCCCTGTCCACTCTAGGAGAACTGAAAAAGCAACAGTAATCTGTGAAGCCTGAGTAATGAAAAGTTCATTGTAGCTCCAGACTAGATAATCCACAGACACAATCTCCAGGCTTGAAAACTAGCACCTGTTACCACAGCCACTCCAGACACAACCCATCAGATTTTCAGAGCTAGAAGGAAACTGGGCTATTTATTCTAATGTTCAAATGCTCGTATCAAAAATGCATTTAACATACTCAGTACCCAGGATCTGCAGGATCCTTTCCCATCCTTTACTCAGTTAAGAACAAACAGTTCCTGCATAAGAGGAAACAATTTCTCAGTCAAGGCTGTCTCATTAATTTTGAAGAATTTTTTTTAAATGTTACCCCTGTGTGCGCTGCCACAACCAGAAATACCAGAAATACCAGAATCATGTACTAGCGAATGTACGTGTGGATTGTATATGCTACATTCTCAGCCCAAAAGTTTTAATTTAAGGGGAAATATAAAGTCTATTAGTAAGCATTATAAAAAATTACAGATGTTTCCAACTATTTGGGTTCTTACTGGCTCTTACTCCTTTCTCTGCACCAGGAATTGAACACAAGAAATACGGCTAAACTGACCCAAGAAGTGTCAATGAATCTTCTGTGGAGAAGAGGTCAGCCAAAATGAGAGCCAAACTCTTTGACAAATACATGCAACAAGACTCAAAATACGCCAGTCAGCTTAAGCCATCTGAGCTCCTCATTTTTGGTTGAACACACTTAGAAAACTAACAACTCGGCCTGTCTAATAAGCCATGGATCCACTCAAAGCAGCAGAATTTATTAAGCATGAGGGGATGTGGTGCATTTTGTTGTCACTTTGCCACCCCAACCTCAGGCAGAAAACACAAAATTATCTAACCATATGAGGACAAAGGTGGTAACATATACTAGTAAAACCAAACAGGGGCACGTCTACCTGCCGCTTTGTGCTGAAAACACCACCACTCCTTGCTGGGAACATGGCTTTGGTCAGCTCAGCAGTGACGATGGCCAGGGGAAAAAGCCCATGGAAGACCCAGGAAACTGTAAGCAATTTAGCACATAAAACCACCACCCTCTCCCAAGGGGGTAAGAAAATCTTTATGTCGTTTTCAACTTTTCAATGACACCAGATGGGAAGCATTTTAAAACATGAATGAATTTACAATGTAAGTTTTCAGAAAAATCGTTTTTTGACTAAAGCAAGGTACACCCTACTGAATACGCACACCTATTTTCAGTAGCCCTGATTTTCATACTTTAAAAAAATATATATTGTTTCAGGACATCAACACTGCTCAAACACAGGGGACCCAAATATTAAAATCGTACTTCAACGTCAGGTCACTTATCTTTTCCCTTCTGGCGGATGTATATGTGCGCATGTGCACACACGTGGCTCAGCATTTTCAAGCAGGAGGAGGAAAACTCAAGGATTTTCAACCTATAAATATACAAGGTGCCCAAGTTTCTTCACCATGATTCACAGGATATTTGTGACCTAAGGGGACTGATCTGCTGTAAGCCTAGGGTCTAGTGTCCTTCACGGCCGTGCCCTGGGACTCGCTGTCATGCCTGTGTCAATACCAATGTTTCCATGACATTGTCACAGCCTTCTCTCCCGGGTGCATGTAATGGCTTAAAGGCAGTCTAAGGGAAAGTTCTTCAGGGTTTCTGGGACAAAAGATTCTAGAAAATAATGATTTATTGAAGTTCTCATGATCCTCAAAATAAGTTAATTCAGATTCTTACAAAGGCTAAATCCTAATAAACTCAGCAGCACCATCACTGAAATTAACCAAAAAATTTCAAGTCTTCAGTTTTGACTCATAATTTTAGTCCTACAGGGAATTTTAACGAGTAAATCCTGCCATATTTCCAAACCAAAGCTTCATTTTTGAAACCCATCTTCACCAACTGATCAAGATTATCTAAATTGAACTTACCTCTTTATGCTTGGGCAGGCAAAAGGACTACTACATTACCATTAATGCAAAGGGATTTATTTTCAACTCTGACCTTCAAAAGTCTGAAAAGCTGCACATGAAGGTCAACATCAAAAAGAGAGAGGAGGTGGGGAGGAAGCTAGCTGGTAGTTGTTTTCAAAATGATCTCTGTCCAACCCAATAAACCAGTTTTCTAGTCAGTAAATGCAGATACATATAATAAAAAAAAAAGCCTTTTCAGGGAAACTGTAATTTGGCTCATTGTTTAGAACTGTCTAAAGACATTCTAAGTCATCATTTCACTTCTTTTTAATCTCCCATTAGGTTTTGCTCTGTATGGTTACATAACAATAACAGCTACTATTTATTGGGTATCTTTCATGTTATACGCTAGGCACTATTCTGAGCTCTTACATGTATTATTTCATTCAGACCCCACAGCCAACTATGAAGCGGGTGGTATTATTATCTTCATTTCACTGATGATGAAACTGAAGTACAGAGTTAAATAACTTGCAAAGGTCACTAGTTAGTAAATGTTAGAGCCACAAGATAGTAATTATTAACACTCCATAGCACTTCAGGATTTTGCAAGTTTTTTTCAGCCATTATCTCCTTTGAGCCTCACAATGCCTGTGATATTGATGGAATAACATGGCATCATTTTAATTTTACAAATGAAAAAGTAAGGCTCCCAAACACTGACTTTTCCAAGCCAGGAAATGAAAAGAGCTGGAACAGGAATCCAGATTTTCTGAGTCTGTATTCTCTCCTTCTCCCACAACACAGGCTGCCTTTTTTTATTCTAGACACTCAATACAAGTATTTTCATCAAGCACTGATTATTTCTCAAAGTAAAATTCTAGATTTCTCAAAGCATACTTCTAGTTCCAGATGGTTACAATTATGTCTAATTCCCCCTTTCATCCCCAGCATCGAGTGCAGTGCCTGGCACACAGTAGAGGGAGTCTGAGTATTCTCAGACACTCCTCTTCCTCCACCAAATTCATTCCTCTGTGTTCACGCTACCTTGCCGCCCTGGACTGGCTTCAGAGGCGCAGTCCATCCTCACACATCATTACTTTGAGGAGACCAAAGTCATTATGTAAGTCCACACTCTTCCACAATCCAACACCCAAGAGGATATGACAACTCGGAGTTTTATCTTAAGTTGGATGCCAAAACTCGGTTGATGACTACAGCAGTCCACCTTCAAGATGGCTCCCAGTGACCCCTGCCTCACGATACTCACACTCTTATATAGTCCCCTCTCAGACCAAGGTGGGCCGGTGTGACCAACAGAGTATCACAGAAGAGGATGTTAAAAAGACCGTGGCTTCTATCCCGGGCTTTCTCTCTCTCTACAACCACTTGCTTTGGAGGGAAGCCAGCCACCACGCTGTAAGAACACTCAGGAGTCTGTGTGGTGAGCAGCCGAAGGCTGCCACATGCTCGTGAGCGAGCTTGGAAACAGCTCCACCACCAGAGATGATTGATGCCTCACTCACAGCTTGAGTACAACCTCATGAGAGACCCTGAACCAGAATCATCCAGCTAAGCTGCTCCTGAATTCCAGATCCACAGAATCTGTAGGTGATACACGTTTGTTCTTTAAGCTGCTAACTTTTGGATGGAACATGCCACACAGCAATAGATAACCAGTACAAGGACAAACCTGTTATCCACTGGCATAAGACTACTTACAGTCTCTACGGACCCCCTACACACACATACACTTGTTGTGAATATCCAGATGACGAGCTGCACCAATGTTTCATGACATACCACCGCAGACCTGGCCAGGGATGATGCATAACGCGTGGTATATATACCGTATCACCTTGCTGGAATCTGAAAAATTACAAATCTTGAAACACACCTGGGCCCAAGAGTTTCTGATAAGGCACTGTGTTCACTTTTTCTAAAAACACCTTTTCTGATTAACCCCACCTTGGCATATAAGAAACATAATTTCTTATAACAATTTCTTTACCTCTTAGAATCTCCACCACATAACTCAATACTTGGTTATAAATTGTCTCGTCTTGGGTCTATTGTTTTATAAGTTAATGTTCAGCTTTCCACCTCAAGGTTAAACTTCTTACAGGCAAGAGTCCTCCCTCTATTTTATCCTCACCACCAGAAATCGTGGACGCTACTAGGTACACAACAAACTCTGAATAAATTCTTGTAGAATTGAGTTCACAAAGCCATACCGACAATTACAGATACACAGTATTGGTCCAGACCCCTGTATACCCTCACACTCAAAACCTATTTATCTTCAAATAACTGCCCCAGAACATGATGCAAAAACAGTGTCTGAAAGGAAAAAAAGGGGGAGGGGGCTGGCTCTCTGAGGAATTCTGGAAAATTTGCACATCCTCCAAGTGCCCTTGTAAACAGCTGCAGACACATGAAATAATCGTTATCAAGGGAAAAGATCTATTAGCCTCCTGATGATTGGCCCATCTGAAACCTTTCAACGAAAGAGCAATTTTACCTTTCTGCTCTCCTCCCTCGCACTCTCCCACGGGCAGGAAGAAGGGTCACTAATCAGTTTTTAATTTTCTTTCCTGAAGAGATATTCAGAATCGAGCTGTAAGAACTCAGGGTAAAAGCTCTACAAAATAAAGACCAAGGAAGAATTCCAGACCTTTTAGATAAATAACGTTTCTTTTAAAGCCAAAAAATAAAAATGCAACGTGGTAAGTGTCGCTCTGAAAAGAAATAAGATTCCTTGAGACAAAAGGGTCTCTCCCTCATATAATCTACCTGAAAAGAGTGCCACAAATCCACATTCCAAGACTGCAGAAGGAAATCAGGCCAGATCGTAGACCTATCAAGATTTAATTTAAGGAGGAGGGAGGAGGGTAGAGGGGTTCGGGAGGAGATGGAATTGGGAGTAAACCTAAATGATTTTCAATCAATTCTGACCTCTTCCTTTATAATCAGCTCCCAGCCTTTCCTCTCCTGCATGCAGCCAAGAAACCAGGAGTGGATGAGCATTGAGAAAATGACCAGATGGGAAACCAAGAGACAGGGTTCTGAGGACTCTGTGTTGGGCTCTGGCAAATCACTGCCCCTCCCTGGGTCCCTGTTCCCTCACCTCTAGAATGGGAGGACAGGGTGAGACAATTGTGAATGCCCATGCCAGGTCTAACTCTCTATTACAAGTGAAATCCAGTCTGCTGTAATTCACAACATCTCTTCAACATCCTCCCCCTGGTGTCTGCTGCATGTTCTGGCAGCATCTTGGGGCTGCATTAAGTGAGGTCATGTGACCACACACAGGTTTGGCGCAGAGAATCAGATGGCAAAAGAACGAGTGACTGGTAGGAAAAAGCAACGACAAGCAGAAATGAGTTTGTATGAAAGATTTTGTCCTGCTATGGCATTATCCAGATTCTAAACACCTGAGATTTTCTTCACTGGGGGAACTGCCCATAGCCTGCTTATCTATGGGGGTTTTTCAAGTGTTTGAATACTACCGACTTTCAAATTGTGCGATCCAGACAAAACTGTCAAGTTTACATGATACCAGTTTCAATACCACTAAGATTTGCTACAATTGTCCTCAGTCATAGAGGGTGTTAGTCCAATTCCATACAGCCGTAGATGCTTCCTAGGCTTGAACCTGCAATCCTGCCAGGAATCCTAAAGTTCCAGGTTAAAAGGAAGGCCCCGGGGAGGGGGATAGTGTTCAGAAGTGGTCCTCTAGCCATCTACATCATTTTCCTAGGAGGGAAACATTGTGCCATGCACTTCCGCGGGGCAAATCTCTAGCAATATCTCAGTATGTTTCAAGGGAATAGATAAAAAACCACATACCTATTTAAATATTAACTTATCTAACATGCTACATCTTCACCTATCAAAACTAACAAGATTATTCATAAAACATGCAAATACCTTTTTCCTAGCCCTCTACCGAGTGTTTACAGAAAGAGTATATAAGAATCAAAGGCAAATCCTTTATATACAATGTAAACAGACATAGTCAAAGGCTGAACAGAATAGTTTTTGGAAATCTAAATACTCAGCCAAAGTTTCAAGCTATAAAAGCATTAGCAGCAACTTCACTAGAACAATCCTTCTCTCAGTCCATCAGATGTGACAAATACTTACCGAGCACCACCATGTGCCTGATTCCCTTCTAGGTTCTTGAAGATTTGACAGTGGATAAAACAATGTTTTACTGCCCCCAGGACATTTACGGGATTTTTTTCAAAATATCAATGACAAACTTGTTTTAACTGGGAGTGTTTCTTTGCTAAATGACAAACACTACCTTGCCACAGAACTAATAAAAATAAATAAGACCCATAAAAATAGGCATGTAGATCAATGGAATAGAACTGACAATCCAAAAATTAATCTTCACATTTATTGTCAATTTTTTAAATATTTTATTTGAGAGAGTGTGTAAAAGTCGGGGGGAGGGGCAGAGGGAGAGGGAGGAGCAGACTCCCCGCCGACCAGGGAGTCCAATGTGGGGCTCGATCCCAGAACCCTGGGATCATGACCTGAGCTGAAGGCAGATGCCTAACCGACTGAGCCACCCAGGCACCCCAGTTGTCAACTGATTTTTTATAATGGTGCCAAGACAATTCAATAAGAAAAAATGGGTTTCACATGCAGTACCTCAGAGTAAGGTGGAGAGCCTCACCCTAATTTTATAGATGAGGAAGCAGGCTCAAAGAGGGTAAGTGACTGGCCACCCACACCCCTTAGAGAGCCAGCATCACTTTGAGCAGGAGTGGGAGGTAAGATATCACAAACCAGAATTCAGAAAATTAGCAAATAATAGATCATACAGAACTATCATTTATTGAGCAAGTTTTGATCCTATGTGCCGAAAAATTTTTTTTTCAAATTCTTACAGTCATCCTACAGGCCCACCAGCTTACAGATGAGGAAACGGAGACTAGTTCCAGGGAAGAGCCAGTCACCTGGCCAGTCACAGGGCAGAGCAGAGTTTGAACACCGGGCAGGGGTGGGGAGAAGGGAGAGGCTGAAAGTGACCACACAGCACCCAGGTTAGAAGGCTGGTTCAGGTGTGACACATGAGGGCCAGGTCTAAGTTGGGAACAGTGAGAATGATGGAGAAAAACCAATTTGCTGAGTGACAATTAAGGCGACAAAGGGTCTAAGACTGCCTCTCAAACTCAGCTCTGAATGAAGACCAAGGTGGGACCTGAATGGTTTAAAATCCAAACGGGTCTTTGCGGGCTAGCTCAGGAACCTGACCAGGACTCGTGTCACTGTATGGAAAAGCTCTATTCTGAACAAGGTACTTTCTACCAACTTCTGGGACACCATCCCCACAAAGTTGGGAACCCTGGCATTATTAACTATGCTTTCTCATGTGCTCAGATGTGTCATTTCTAAACAATCTGTTGCTACACTTGGTTCTCTCGTCGGTCTCAGTCAGCTAATTCCTCCCCTACCACCTGCCGTTTTGGTTATTGTCCATGGGGGCTAGCACTCAGCACTTCTTGCTTCTCCTTGCCTGCCACCAACTCTCTTGTTCTAACTTCCTCCTGGCATGTCAATGTCCTTGAAAACAAACTTCTCACACATTTGGAAGCCACTGCCAGGCCCTTTCACGTCTTCAGTGATTATTAGGAAAGCCTCTGGGGGAGCCATCTCAGCCTTTGGGAAATCTCCTAGCAAAGAGTTTAGTTACAGAATCATGGGCTAACAATCAGCATTAAGGAACAGTGGCCGTTCCACTTAAAAAAAACAGGAACTACATACATGGCTCAGAGGACACAGGAATGCAACCCACATTTTTTAGAATGGAATAGACTCACCAAAGTCTAGTCACAGGCTTTTTGAGTCACAAACCAAATTGGCTGGTTCCTGACCTTAGCACACCTAGGCTATACCTAAACAAGTAGTAACAGATGCTTGGTTAATTTTAATATATGAAACTTAGAAATAAGTCTTGTGATGCAGAAGAAAATGGCAGTTACTCTTCACAACCCAAAGCAGGCTGATGAGGAGTGTTATGCACAAACTATACTTGGCAGCTAAAATGCTGGAGACAAAGCTCAGCCAAAGCAGTCAATC
Organism: Halichoerus grypus; assembly: GCF_964656455.1. NCBI lineage: Eukaryota > Metazoa > Chordata > Mammalia > Carnivora > Phocidae > Halichoerus > Halichoerus grypus. The sequence goes on along the minus strand of NC_135713.1, from coordinate 65,537,431 downwards.
CCAGAGAAGCTGGAGGGGCATGGTAAATCTAGTCTCTGACTTGTGTTTGTAACTGGCCTGCAGAAAAGTACCCCGTGCATAGGAATGAAAAACATCATTTGTCATTAAAAAAACCAATAAATTTACTTATTGACACTGTCTCTGCCATTAAGCCTTAGAGCAGTGTCAGATGAGGTTTATGCAGCTTTAAGAGTAAAACGGATGGTACGGCAAGATTAAAAATTACATGGATGGTCCCTGATGGTGTAAACCCACCCTGCAAAACCAACTCACAATAGGAGACAAGGAAGAAAAAGTAACTCCTGTGTGAGGATCTATTATCCATTCTAGAAACATGCCCTTCTTCCAAAAGACTCTCAAGCTGTAAGGGGAAAGTTACACTTTTTAAAAATTAAGAGACAGAGAAAGACTTAATCCTGACCTCTAGGACACAAAAAGGGTGTGCTTCGTGTTTTCTGAAACAAGCAGCTCATCAGCTCTTCGGCAGACTGCATGCACTCTGACCACTGGGCCATTTCATTTTCCACCCATTATCAATATAAGAATTAGAGTATCTTGGCAACAGATTTTTCAGTGAGGTTTACTTTATTCTAGGATCTTTTCTAGTAGAAATAAAATGGCAAAAGAACCTCATTATCCATAAGATTTTCAATGTGGCCTGTTCCAGCTGGAACACTCCTTCCATTCCTCTATTCAAATGACAGTTAATAAGCATCTACTGTGTGAAGCGTACAGCGCTAGCTGCTAGGGGACCACAGGTAGGGGTTCACAGGCTCCTGAAGGAGACACATGTGTCCAGAAATAATGCTTGCAGTGCAACAAGGAAGTGCTGGAACAGGGTGTGTGGGAAGCCCTGACTAGCACTTAACTGCCTGGTCAGCCTGGGTTGAAGGCTTCCTGGCAAATAGAACACTTGATTCAAGTCTTAAAGGGTGGGCTCAAATGAGTGTGTACTTCGGGAAAGGTAAGAGGGTACACCACTCGGCAGGAATCAATGCATAAAGGCACAAGAGTCTGGTACGTTTGGGAAACAGCATTTCGGTGTGCCTGCAGAGCAAGTCATCTGGGTAGGCCCCCAGAACTGCTAAAGGTCTAGACCAGGCAGGCTGTAACGCAAACGATGAAGTTGGGAATTTATGGGTATTGCCCAGCCGGAGACAGGTAGCAACATCTGAGGATATTTTCAGTTGTCACGACTGGGCAAGAAGTGCTACTGGCATCCCCTGGGTAGAGGCTAGGAATACGGTCATCCCCCAATGGACAGGAAAACCTCCCACAACAAAGAACTGCCTAGCCCCACTCAGATACAACTTGAAACAAACCATCAAAGAAGAGTATCGCATTTTCCTTGTGTCTTAAAAATAACAAGCCACTGTCCGTGTGGCTAATCAAAAGAAAAGTCTAGACTTTTGTCTCTATAATTTAGATTAACTTTATCACCCCCTGCTATAGTCAGAATATTTGTGTGACCCTAAAATTCATATGTTGGAACCTTAACCCCCAAGGTAGTAGGAGTTGGTGCCTTTGAGATTATTGTTCTTATAAAAGAGGACCAAAAAAGCTCCGTAGCCCCTTCCACCATGGGAGGATACAAGACGTTTTTCACCCAGAAAAGGGCCCTCACCTGACCATGCTGGCACCCTGATCTCAGATTTCCAGCTTCTAGAACTATGAGAAATAAATTTCTCTTGTTTACAAGCCACCCAGTCTATGGTATGGGTTATAGTAACCCAAATGGGTTAAGACAACACCCATCCGCAAAAGCAAAAAAACCTCTGCATTATTTTTTTTTTCCAGTAAGCTCTACTTCCAATGTGGGGCTTGAACTCATGACACCAAGATCAAGAGTCACATGCTCCTCTGACTGAGCCAGCCAGGTGCCCCCTCAAAGCTCTGCATTAGTTGAAGTTCAGTTCAAAGTCAGTTCAAGCTTAACATTACAGAATTCAAGAACAAGGATATTAACAGGGCTAAAAAAAAAAAAAAAAGTGTAGTGCACCAAAAACCAAAAAAATTATAAGCACTTGGAGAAGGACAGCCATTAGTTGCTGGAGGTAACCAACAATGCTTCTCCTCTTAAATTACTTTTAAATCACTTTCAAACCATGGATGATAAATGGTATTTTTAAATAATTTTTTTCAAGGAAAAAAAACTTATAAAATTGAGGGGGCGTTTATAGTTTGAGGATCTCGATAAGGCTGTGTTGTAGAACTGAAATTTGCTAAGAGAGTAGAACTCACGTATTCTCAACAACAACAAAAAGTAATTATGTGAGGTGATGGATGTGTTCATTACCTCAATGGTGGGATAGTGGGAATCCTTCTGCAACTTAGGTTCTATCAATCATGCTGTACAATTTAATCTAATTCCATTTGTCAATTATACCTTAATAAAGCTGGAAAATACTTCGAATCATTTTAAAAACAGAAAGATATTTGAAGGAGCATTTACGTAGTAGTCCATCTTCAACAGCCACAATAATACAGATATCCTATTTGAATTTCAGAAAACAAGATGCAGTGTTGGTGAGGGGGACTTCTATCCCAGTCACATCTAATTTACCAACCAAACAAGACCCACAGCCAACCTCACATTGACAGACATGTTGGCGTACGATTTCTTGCTTCAACCTATGTTTATCAGGTCCCTGACTCTATACCTTATGAGGTTGATATTAAAAGATATGGGTAGCCACATATATATTATGACTTATGAAGCACTGGTGCTTGTCACTGTGTTCCCAATCTTCTTAGATGTTTTCTTCACCATGCCAAATGGAATGAAAATTACAATTCTTGGTTAAGTGAGATGCAAATAATTCAAGTCCCTATCTTCTGACGGTTTTTCTAGTTTATTAGGAAGTTTCTGATCAAAGCATTAAAACTGACTCACAATATTTCCTCAGAAACCTCAGGATGATTAGGAAGCAACTTCATTTAGAAGTTAATGGGTAAATTGCACACTTCAATTGTGTGAACTGTGTATCTCAATAACGTCTTTTTTAAAAAGTTAATGGAATTTCCATCTTGCTGTCATATTGGTTTCATTAATTTAGTCAAATACAACAAGGGAAAAATAAGCACCTCAGTGTTTATTACATTACTGCTCAGAGCACTAAAACCTCACTGAAATATTAATCTAGTTCATATTTGCAGCAGGAATTTTGAGGACTAAATTTATAATCAAACCTTCTGATTTCTTTCCCCTGAAAATCTTTTGCTAATCATTTGACAACTTATACAAGTAGTCTGAGCCACAAATTTTGCTTTCTCAGAGGAAAAAAAGAAAGATCTCTACCTCCCCCAGCACAGAGAACATAACAAAAGTTTCCCTGAACAAACATTATTCAAAAAACCAAAAGACCAACCACAGCAGAAATTCTTACTTAAACAAACAACAGAGATAGCAGCATAGAACAAACAGCTAAAAGCTATTGTGGGGGTCAACACACAACCAATAGCTTTCAGTTTATATAAAGTTGGGTTCTTAAATCCTAGATAAGGCTCAAACTGCGAACTGCATGCAAAAGACTTCCCACTTGTCAAGGTAAGGTTACCTCTAAGGCAAGTTAAGAAGCAAATTTCTATATAACATTAGTATGAATACAAATACATTGTTTTATTTTTTTAAGAACAAAATTATTTTCCACTTAAATGCTATTCATCTTGACACAGAAGATGTATAACTATTGTCTCCAGGCTGAAATGCTTTCCATGGGAGCAAACACATCAATTTTTTTTCTAGTCGATGAAAGACTTTGATCTAAGTTGCAGAAAATCACTCATGACTAACTTCAATTTGTAATTTGGTGCTTAAACAAATCCAAAAAGTGTTTTTCAAAATGGCACACAGAAAAAATGTTTTACCAAGTTTCTCTCATATTTCTTCTACTTAAATTCACAATTAATTTTTTAAACTCACAGTGCATTATGACAGTAATACAAGCAAATTCTTAAGTAACTATTTAGGAATCAGTAAAATCCATCCTTCCACAAAGAGATGAAATAAGTGAATAATTTTAATGCAAAATTAACTGTCTTCATTTCATTTGAGATAGAATGTGGAAAACGGTCATCTCAAAATGTTAGGAAATACTTTTGAAAAAAAGATTTTTCTATTTTAATTTCAGGAGTAAAATAGGCTAATTGATGTCATATGCTTAACTTTGACTTTAATTAATGATAATAAGTTACCAAGTGTACTATCCCAGGGAAAACACCATAATAGTAGCTATTGACTATTTCATTTACATTTTAGTTTACTATTTCATTTACAAACTAAAGTAGGAGTTAAAGAAAATGTCAAATATGTACAGAATAACACACATATCCATTCAATGTCTGAATACCATCCACATGTGAGATGCTGTCCGTACATTATTCCATTTATAAACACACATGTGTTTAATTAGTACATACCACAAGTAGACAGGTGCTTAACACATGCACTTAATGGTAGCCTGGTAGTTACAGATAATGTGGTTAACTTCAGCAGACAACATCTGTGTTACACATATGGTCATCAAAATAATTGTGGCATGCTTTTTTGACACTGAAAGAGGCCAAGCCTGTTGCAAAATGGTTACTTCCAACAAAAGCCTGCTTAAATTATTGTTTAGTTAAATGGCACATATCCAAAATAACAGCATTATGAAGTTGCTACTGCCTTTGAATCACTCACCAATTTTCAACATATTTGTAAAACAAGATAAGCACCATCAGGTTATAAAAAGTAATTACGGATTAGGATTTTTTATTCATGTTTCTTTGACAAAATTATTCCATTTGATCCCAAGTCTTGGCTGCTCTCTTAACAGAATAATGTACATGCTCCACAGCTGACAGGGGTATGGCTTTCGTAATTAAATAGGAAGCTCACACTCCAGATGACTTTAGACTGTGCACTTCAGAAAGATTTTTGTTGTTTTAGTATCAGATCATCCGTTATCTTTTTCTAATTGTTTCTTTCCCCCAAGCCAAAGAGAATCTATGTATTATCAAAAATTTATGATGTTTTGTGATTTTTGCCTATTTGCACAGTACACCAAAGAATGCTACATCCTCTTGAAAAGTTCTTTCCCTGATTTCATGGGGGGGGGGGTGGAACATAAAGAAAAGCTGGAAATATAAAATATGAAACAACCTTTTCCAGGAGTTTTTTTTTAAGATTTTATTTATTCATTTGAGACATAGAGATACAGAGAGAGAGAGAGAGAGCATGAGCAGGGGGAGAGGGAGAAGCAGACTCCCCGCTGAGCCAGGAGCCCAACGTGGGGCTCGATCCCAGGACCCGGGATCATGACCTGAGCCGAAGGCAGACGCTTAACCATCTGAGCCGCCCAGGAGCCCCTCCAGGAGTCGTTTATTGGCCTTGAAGGGAAACACCAAATGAGAATCTGATTGACTTTTGCGTTTTATAATTCCTGGGAAACAATGTTCAAAACAATTTCCCGAAGAAAGGGTTAACTTTATCTTGTGGTTTTAACTGATCATTTTTACCCTCATCTCCTGCTTAAGATTGACACCTGTGAAATGAGAATTCTGTACACCAGGAATGGTGACATCAAAGCTTCAGCTTTTGGCCAGGAACAGTTACTTCAGTGTACATAATAAAGCTGTGTAAAAACTGATTCACACAAGGAAATGCCCAGGGCCTACGCCATTGGGATTAACTTCTGCCATACAAGACTAGGACACTGGCAGCTTGAACTTGGTTCTCAGACCGCCAGCTCTACGGAGATGGAGGGTGGGGGGCAATAGTGGGAAGGAGGAGCGGTAGCCCTTCACTGGACTCAGCTGCTAAGGTTATTTAAAATGCTCCGGTGATTTAAATATGCAGAAAACGAAACAAAACAAAACGTTCGGAATTCGGATCATCTTTAGGTAGTTACGTTGTTAGCAAGAGCAAAACAAGCGCGCAGGCGCGTCCGTCAGGTTGTCAACCATAAACATAAGAACTCATCAAAATTAAGGAAGTGGATCTCTGCAATCTCCCACAGCCTTTTTGTTTAGGTTCTCTAGGTTAATAGCAGTAATTGCATTTTAATGGCCTACAAACAGGCGCAAAGTTATTTACCGAGTCGCTTTGAGAAATGTGTACTTAAACGTGGGGATAAAACCAGTTCGCTTGTAGAACTGGAAATTATTTTCCGTCCAAACGTAGCATTACCCAACTACAAACCCAGGCAACACAATCACAGTCACCCAGTAAATGTGTTCCAGCGAGTGAACTATATGTTACTTCCCCAATGACACTAACAGAAAAAATCCTTCAACAAAGCCAAGGGAAATCGTGCCTTAACACCGTATGCAGCCTGTATATTCAATTCTGTGCCTCTCCGGAGCTGCGGGGGCCTTAGATGCTTTTGGAGGAAACCAAAGTTTTGGTCTCAGTTGCAGGACTGTGGGCTGCAGCTGAGAGTGGATGGGCGGACTACCCTTTGAGACAAGAAACTTACTTCCCTTTATGAAGGGATTCAAAGTGAATCCACCCGGACCCGTCCACACTACCTGAGTGCTCGGCAGCCGCGGCTCCTTCCCAGCGCGCGGAGACCAGTGGCCGGCCGAGACCCGTGACAGCCCTCAGACAAAGCCTCGGACCCCCGAGCCTGCCCGGCTGCCGACCCCCCGGGACACGCCCCCGGCCCGCGCCTACCTTGATGCCCTGCTGCTGGGTGGTGAGGGTTAACTTGGATTCATTCAGAAGCAAAACTTCGCAGTAAAATTCTTCCGGAACAGCGCAGAAGCAGCCCATGTCGGCTGTGGCCGTCTCCAGCCAGGAGAGAAAGCTGCGACCAAGGCGCCGAGCCGCCCCCTCCCCTCAAGCGCGAGGCATTAATTTATTGTCCGCGCGGCGGCCAGGGCGAGAGGACCGGTTCCCGGTGGGGTCCAGGGCCACGCGGACGAGCCGACGGCGCCAGCTGGAGGTAAGGAGGGCGGAGAAGCCGGGGGAGTCAGCGCCCGGGAGCCGCCGGGGAAGCGCCGGCGGAACTGAGCGCGGAGGGCGGCGGCGCGTCCCCGCGCATCCTGCGGCTCGGGCTCCTCCGAAGGCGGGGGCGCCGCGACCCCTCCCGCAGTCCTGGGGACGACAAAAGTCGCCTGGCAATGGGGGCAAGAAACAGGAAAAGGGAGGGACGCGAGCTCCAGGCCCTCCCCAGGCGAGGAAACCCCTGGGAGCTGTGCAGCCCCCTCCGCCTGCGCCCGCCCGGAGCGCGGCCGCGACACCCGGCCTCCCTTCCCTGCGGAGTCCCCGGAGGGCTCCCACCTCCAGCCCCGACCCCACCCCGCAGCCGACTGGGGAACACTCGTCTGTTCCTTTGTGTCAGGGGTACCCACGACGTCCCAGTCCCACTGCAGGGCCAGTGGCCAGGGTCGTCACTCAGTCAGCTACCTCCGCCACCCCATCCCGCCGGCACCCAGAAGCCCGAAGAGTGTCGGAAAGGGCAGCGGGCTCCTTACCGACACTGGCGAGTGCAAGTCAGCTCTTGGTGGGGCGCGGCTCCCGTCTGGAGACCCTGGAACTCATCATGGGGGGCTGTGTGTGGCCAAGTTCAAGCTCGCTCTCCGAGAACGCCTTGCTGTGGCAGCGGAGTGCTGTTCCTCCGGGAGGTTCTGAGAAGCGGGGAGTCAGAGGGCTTGCGGGCGCGCCGGCCGGCGGAGAAGCGGGAACCCAAGCTGGGAATGCGCCGGCGGGCGGATGGGGGTGTGCCCTGGGCGTGCAGGCCGCGGCGGCTCCCGGGAAAGTTCTCTAGGCGGCGCGAGGGGTGGCGCCCCGGGCGGGAGCAGCCCAGGTGCAGCTAGGCTGGGCCCCGGCGTCAGCAGAAAGCCCCGGAGCGGAGCGGGGGCCCAGAGGCCGGGAAGGGGCGCCCCTTCCGGGCGGGGTCCCGGCTAAGGGCGGAAGGCGGAGCGGAGGTGGTCGAACGGCGAGGTGCGAGCAGGTCCGCACGGGAACCCGCGCGCTGCACCCTGGCCGCCTGGCTGTCCCGAGCCCTGGCCCTGCTTGCCGTGTCCGTTTCCCGGGGAGACCGGAGGCTGGCTCCAGGAAGGCAGGGCGCAGTTCTGCTCGGACCCTGGCGTTCGGCACTCCCAGTCCCACGCCCTCAGCGCGACGGGCCGTGTCCAGGACTGGCGGGCACAATAGTTCTGAGGCTGCAGTGACCCCTGGTGGGTCCTCGTGTCCGTGCACAAGCAGCAGAGGCTGAGCGCCGGATGAGGCCGGGCTCCCTGGCCTTCGGAGCAGGTGCAGTTTGTGCTCTCCAGCTGCGAACCAGCAGCGAGTTAATGCACGTAGAAGAGCAGACACGGGGAGGACGTGGGCAGGGTTGACGGTAGGCCATCCAGAAAACTTCTCTACTTCATATTGAGTATCAGAAAGAGCAAGAGCTTTGGCATCTCATAGTTCTGAGTTCCCTCTTCTACCACTTATAAGCTAGGTAGTCAAAACTCACAAAATTTGCTTAAAACCCTAAAAAATTTTTAAAGAAAAAAAAATACTGGCATCCGCCACACAGTAGAATGGAAATGAACAATTTACAACTTTGGAGGGAGTTTCCTTCCATAGTCATTTGCCACGAAGGACCTTCTAAGACGCTGCCTTTCCTGTTATCTCAGGCCCATCTAAACATGAATTAGCACAGTCCCCAAAATGCAATAGATATAAACCCTCATGTTTAGTATGAACTTTACCTAAAGCTAAGAATCACACCCTATTGTATCTTCCAAGGCTTCCGTGAGATTGAAGCAGGTTTTGAATTAGGTTTTGAATTAGGAAATCAAATTCTGTGTCCAACTTTGGGTTGTGTTGTCAATGTTTTGCCTGACATGAGCTGACACATTATTCTGGATTTTAACGTCTTTACTTCTGGAAGCTTTTCTGTAACAATGTTCCTGACATAAATTACCAAATGTGATTGAAAGGCTTCATAACAGGTTTTCATTCTTTACCACAATATCTAATAGGATCACCTTTGCTTGCAAAAACAAAAGGTAAAATGCAAGTGTAATCATTTCTTTCCCAGTTTTGAGTTTCACTGACACTTGTTTTATGTCCTTTGACTTTGTTTTGTTTTGTTTTACCTCCAATGGTAATGAAAAGGCTGAGGGTTTGGAGTGGGGGCAAGGATTCTGTTCCAGGTCCCTCACAAGGGAAAGTACAAAGCCAAGAATTCCCATACCTATGACAGCCATTTCTCAGTGAAGCACTTTCTTTTTCATTTCTTTGTCAGAGATTGGAGAAAAGAAAAAAGTCTAACACACAATTGGAGTTTCCTAGAGATAATAGGAAGATTCCACAGGTTGTTGGGGTTTTTTTAAACACCTTATTGAACTATAATTGGCATACAGTAAAGTGGATATATTTAAAGCATATAGTTTGATAAGTTTGACATACTGATCCATGAAACCACGACTACAATCAAGCTAATAAATGTATTCATCACCCCCTAAAGTTTCCTCCTGTACCTTTGTAGTTCTTCCTTCTCTTTCCTCACCACACCTCATCTCCCAGGCAACCACAGATCTGCTGTCTCTATAGATTATCTACATTTCCTAGACTTTAATAGAAATGGCATAATAGTGACAACTCTTTTTTTCTTGGTCTGGTCTGTATCACGTAGCATAACTGAGATTTGTCCATATTGTTGTATATACCAACAGTCCATTCACTTGTATTGCTCAGTAGTATTCCTTAATATGTGTATACCACAACTTATTTATCCATTCATTTGTGTGGTTTCCAGTTTTTTACTGTTACAAATAATACAAATATTACAAATCCCACTATGAGGACTGTACAAGTCAGCTCAGGCCGCCATAACAAAATGCCACAGACTGGGTGGCTTACACAACAGACACGTCTTTTCTCATAGTTCTGGAAGCTGGCGGTCCAAGATCAGAGTGCTAGCATGGTTGCTTTCTGGTAAAACCTTTCTTCCTGGCTTATAGATGCCTGCCATCCCACTGTGGCTCACGTGACCTCCTCTTTACTGGGAGGCGTGGGAATTAGCACAAGCCCTACAGAGTAAGGACACTAAACCTATCGTATCAAGGCCCCACCCATCTGACCTCTTTTAACCTTAATTACCTCATGATAGGCCCTATCCAAATAGAGTCACATTGGGGGTCAGAGCTTCAGCATATAAATTTGGAGCGACACAGTGCAGACCATAGCAAGGATCCATGTCTTTGTATGGACATGTGCTTGTATTTCTTTTGAAATTAAAAAAAAAAAAAAAGTGGAATAATTGATTGGATCATAGATAGATAAATGGCAAATGAGCATTTGAAAAGATGTTCAACATCATTAGTTATTAGGGAAATGCAAAATAAAATCACCATGAGATACCACTACAGACCTGATAGGTTGGCTACCATACCACCATACCAAGTGTCGGCAAGGATGTGGAACAGTTTGAATTCTCATATGCTGCTGGTACGGATGTGAGACAGTACTCTAGATGACGCTATGACGGTTTCTTTAAAAGCTGCACATATACCCTCCACAGGATTTTGGAGGAAGACTTTCTCTGCCTATCCGGAGAAAGAAATTAACAAGATACTATTCAAACACATTTTCCCCCCAGGAAAATAGTACTGTTTTCAACATGTGCATAACATAATACAGTCTATTTAAAGCTTTGTGCCAAAGCCTTTGATCTCTTTTCAGAGATTTTTAGAAAAATACTTCCTTTGGTCAAGATGACATTTTGTCATAATAGGCCTATGTAGATGTGTCAAATGACAAGTTCATAGCAGATATAATATTATGGAAATATGTAGACCATCTGTGAAGGACTGCTTGAACCCCCATCCTGGAAGAAGCAATTTCGGTCTACATAGAGCAGGCCCCCCACCCCTTGCTGAAATGTGCACTTCAAAATGCCAGACAGAATTCTTTTTAAAGCACCGTGTTCTTTTTAGGAAGATATCTTTAAACAATCCATGTCTTTTGTCATCGTTTTATAATTTTACATTTTCCAAACTTCAGGAAGTTGACTGTAATTTGCAAAAAGAAAGAACACCTTAAAAACAGTAAATAATTTAATTATTTAACTACCCAGAGGCAGTGCAGCAGAATCACCAGGAAGACTTGTTAAAACACAGATTGCTGGCTCCACCCCCAGAGTTTCAAATTCAGTACATCTGAAGTGGAGCCTGAAATTTTGCATTTTTAACAGATTCCCAGGTGAAGCTTATGCTGCTGGTTTGAGAACCACTGCTTTAGAGCTTATCCTTCCAATAAATAATAAACGTTGGTCCTGATTACCTATAAGTAATTTTTTCCAAGGGGAGTGGCTCATTCTTTACTTCCCTATTAATCTATCTCATCCATCAAAATCATGCCTATCAAGGAAGAGTATTGAAGACCCTGCCAAGTCAGAAAGAGTCATTTTTAAGGAAGATAAATATCCCTGTTTTAGTTTCAACATACTACTGCCTATTCTATTCAAACACCTTATGCATTTTTCTTTCTAATATAGTATGTGCTCAGGCACATCCAGTTTTTAAGACCATCCTGCCTTCTGACTCACTTCATATATATGTCATTAACCAGCTATTCTCCTCTACTGAAGCCTTAGATCTCATTTACTGAAATGCCTCAAGGGTGTTACCCACATTTCAAGAGAAGACATCTCCTAAGACAACAATCTAAGCTATTTCTTCATCTTTGTGATCTCCATATAAATGTTCTTTGGGGTTTACTGAAAATCCTTATTTTTGCAGTTTTAATCCTTGTTGGTGATGTGTTGATATGATTTGTATTTAGTTTAAATGGTTTGGAACTTTCACTTTGAAATACCCTAGTTCCCCCGTCACTGTTCATATGTATACTATCAAAAAAAAAAAAAAAAAGCAGCAGAGCTAGTTGATAAGTCTAGTCCCTTTGGGGACTTTTTTTTTTTTTAAACAACTGAAACATCTTTGCCTATTGGATTGAGAGATTCCAAAGATGGACAAGAATGGGTAAAAGGGGTACTTTGATACATTGTTGTTGGAGTTGTGAATTGATTCAGGCTCTCTGGAATGCAATCTGTCATAAATACAGTATTTTAAATACTGAGATTTAAATATTAAGTAATTTAAATATTAAAACTTTGAACCAGAAATTCAACATCTGGGAATTTATCTTCATCAAATAACAGACACAGATATATGAAGAAAGATATTTACTACAGCATGTTTATAATATTAAAGCTCTCAACAATTCACATGCTCAGTAATAGGGAGTTGTTATGTTAATTCTAGCATATGCATGTAATAGAATTCCCAGCAGCTGTTAGAAGAGATGAGATGAATGTAAATGCACTGACATGCAAAGTTATCCAGGTAAACAGTGAGGCAAAAAAGAACAGCTTATATAATAGTGCATATAGAAAGGTCCATTTTGGTGTGTTTTTAAAACAAAGTTTGGGGTTTTTTTACAACGAACATGAATTAATTTAAATGAAAATAGATTTTTTTTTTAAAGATTTTATTTATTTATTTGACAGAGAGAGACATAGCGAGAGCAGGAACACAAGCAGGGGGAGTGGGAGAGGGAGAAGCAGGCTTCCCGCAGAGCAGGGAGCCCGATGTGGGACTCGATTCCAGGACCCTGGGATCATGACCTGAGCCGAAGGCAGACGCTTAACGACTGAGCCACCCAGGCGCCCTGAAAATAGGCTTTTTTATATTAAACAAAAGAATGTCATTAGTGGTTAACAAAATTAACCTTCATTTAAAAATGAACTACTTTCCTAGGTTCTAACCTGGACTCTAAAGACTATTTTACCTGGTTCATGTATTCTGTTCATACCCTGAAAAAAGCATATCAACTTAATTTTACTAATATCAATTTATTCATCCACCTATAGAAATTTGAGGAAGGGATGAGGAAATTAGCTTTTAGTTATCCTGCAGTTATTTTGATTGTAGGTCAAACTAGCCATGTAACCTTAAAGAAGTCCCATCTGTGCCTCGGAATGTTCTTCTATAAAGTAAATGACGTGGGACTTGTATTCTGGTGCTTCTGGATCTTCATGCCCAGCATGCTGCTTTCCCATCCCTTTCCTCTGGAAATAACAAATTGCTCTTCCTGTAAGAGTGGCATTACAGGAAAGGAACAAACCAGTATAACATCTGGCAAAAAAACATCTGAAGAAGTTGAGCTCCAAGATGATACTGATAAAAGAGTTGCAGTAATCTGTTGAGAAGGACCTAATTTTGAGTTGCCCAAAATGAGGAGCATTCTCTAATAATTCATTTAATCTGGGTTTAGAACATGAAATTATATAGTTGTTGTCTGTGACATTATAAAACAACAGCAAGTCATACAATTACATAGGATCTGTAACATATGAAATCTGGAAGGAACTTTAATAATCACCTAATCCCACCCCCTAATTATTTTACAGATGAAGGGATCAAGACACAAAGAAATGAAATGCCTAGCACTTGGCAGAGTTGAGTTTGACCACCAGGACTCGGGCCCTTAAGTCTTAATTTATTTTTTCAATTTATAATTTGCCACGTTTATAATATATCCCCCAGCCAGAACTCTAGGAAAGTATGAAATTAAGCTTTGTTGTATATACATATAATGTTTATATCACTAGTTATATCTGGGTATGCTTAGTCCAAGTTGTATATAGGATAAAATAATACTAAAGAGATTTATATCCAATTTTAATTAAATCACTGTATTTAATTGAATCTAAGATGCCATCAGTTACATTTGTAACTTATTTTACTGCTAAGAAAGAAAGAAAAACTGCCAATTAATTGAAGATACTATCAATTATAGGAGGTAGCCCACTTTCAGATATACTGACGTGGGAAAATGTCATCTTGAAAACTGAAGAAATATGGTATTTATTAAAACTATGTTTATACTACTCTTTCCTGCTAAAACAATCTATTTTTTTTAAGATTTATTTATTTATCTGAGAGAGAGAGAGCACAGTGGGGAGGGGCAGAGGGAGAGAGAAACTTAAGCAACTCCATGCCGAATGCAGAGCCCAACACAAGGGCTTGATCTCATGATCCCAAGATCAAGACCTGAGCCAAAGCCAAGAGTGGGATGTTCAACTGACTGTGCCACCCAGGCGCTCCTAAAATAATCTATTTAATATTGTTAATGTCTCTGTATTTATACCATGTTCATTGGTAAATATAAGTAGTACAAATATTTTCATGTAACAGATGCAGATAAGAAAGAAGGCATATATATAAATTTTTTTTGTAAATTAAATGATATCAGGATGCTTTCGAAAACCCAACTTTAAAATAGAGTTTATTGCCTCACTGACTACAAATTTCAAATAGCATCCAAGAACTGACTCTGATTCTCTCTGTCCTTTCACCTCTACCACCTCCATGTATTGGTCTTGAACTCAGCCCAGCTTCTCTTGAAACAGTCAGATCCTGGAATGGTTCCAGGACTCATATCTGGTGTCCACACCACACAGAGCAAAGGGAGCCAACCTTCCTAACTCTCTTAGGTAGAGGCCCAAGGTCCACTCTGATTGACCAGCTTGAGTCATAAGCAGTTCAGTGGAGTCCTTAGGAGCATAGATTCCAGATCCAAACTGCCTGAGTTTAGACTCCAACCCACCTCACTATTTACCAGCTCTGTGCCTCAGAGTAGCAAAGGTAAGGGGTTATAATAGCACCTTACCTCATGTGGTTGTTGTAAAGATTCAGTGGACTAATGCATTGCTTAGAACAGTGCCTGGCCCTTGGTAAACACTATGAAAGTGTTGTTGTTGATGATGATGATGAAGATGATGATGAAGAAGATGATGATGATGATGAAGATGATGACGACGATGTCATCCACCCCCGAAGCAATGGCAGTGGCTAAAGGGAGACTGTGCTGAATCGTTTAGCCTAAGTCAAAAGGTACCTCCAGAGTGATAGACAGAATTTGCTTCTATGGAATCACACGGGTCGCCAAATAGGGGCACTAGGAAGGAATAACTAGGCAGTTGAGGCGTAAGAACAAGTAGAAGTAACCAACAAATATCCATGACACAAGTCATCATTTAAATACATGGCTGTTTGACAAATCATATTCTAAAATGAAGACCATGTGTTCGAGGAAAATCATCATTCTATGCCTTACATTGTTGACAAATACGTATTTCCCAAGTTTCCACGTTATATAAATTATACATTTTTAAAATGCTACCCACATATTTCCATTCATTTTACTACTCAGTCAGTACTCATTGACAATCCACTGTGTGCCAGGCTTAGCAGTGAACAAACTGGACATGGTCTCTGAGCCCATGGACTTTGCAGTCTTATAGAATGATAGTTCTCAGCAAGTATTCAGCTTCCTTTAGTTAGATCACTATTATATAAAATAGAAGTACAGGAGCGCTTCGCTGGCAGAGTTGGTTAAGCGTCTGAGTCTTGGTTTCAGCTCAGGTCATGATCTCAGGGTCTTGAGATCAAGCCTGCATCAGGCTCCGTGCTCAGCTGGGAGTCTGCTTAGGATTTTCTCTCTCTCCCTATCCCTCTGCCTCTCCCCCCCTTAAAAAAATAGAAGTACAAAAAGGGCCCTAGAAAATCAACATGTGAATTTTTGATTGAGTAGTTTATTTTTTAACTACAGTATTACAATTATGAATGCATTGTGCATGTCTGTCCTCTCTATTTGACTATGAGCTGCCTGAAGGCAGAGGCAACACCCTATTCAGTTTTTCATCTTAACACCAAGATACTGCCTGGCACATCCTACATATCTACAGCTTTTAATTAATTAATTTGGCCCACACTCCAAAGCAGTAGTGTGCATGGCTAGAGTGGGTAAGAGTTAGGAAGAGGAGGGCCCCTGGGTGGCTCAGTCGGTTAAGTGATTGCCTTGGGCTCAGGTCATGAGCCCAGGGTCCTGGGATCGAGTCCCACATCGGGCTCCCTGCTCCACAGGAAGCCTGCTTCTCCCTCTCCCACTCCCCCTGCTTGTGTTTCTGCTCTCACTATCTCTCTGTCAAATAAATAAATAAAATCTTAAAAAAAAAAAAAAAGAGGAAGAGGAGTTCCTGAGTATTTATCCAAAGGATACTGCTGATTTTGCAATTTATGATAACTTGAGGTTAAAGTTTTCCTTCCCATTATCTATATACCAAAGCAAAATCTGGCATGTAATCTACCTCCGAAAATAAACCCCAATTTTTAGTTGGGCATTTTCTCCAAATTTCCTTACAAGTAGGTATGGCCATGTGGCTCAGATCTGACCAATGAGATGTACATGTTAACTATTAAATGTTACTTCCTGAGAGTCTTTTAAAAGTCTTCCCAAAAGTCTTTAAAAAGAAGGAAGCAGACATGCAGCATCTCTGTCCTCCCTTCTGGTGGCTGGAATTGGAAAGCAATGACTGGGGTGCAAATAGCAATGTAAAGATGATGGTAGGACAACAAGAAAGCAGCCTGTACCCTGCAAGCAGGCAGCCACCAAACCAGCCTTGGGCTGCCTATCTCTGGGCTTCTTTGTGAGAAAGGAAGAAAGAAACGTCCACCTGTTCAAATCCCTGTTGTTCGTTTTTGGGGGGGGGTTGTTTGTTGTTTGTTTGTTGTTTGTGACCAAATGTAAGCCCGATTGGAATCCACACACATCTATGTAAGTGTGTAATATAGCAAGAAACCAAAGAACCTACATAATTTTTTTTAAGGACCACTTGCTTCTGTGCTATAAGCCGTTCCTTGAAATAAGTTTTCTCTATTACTGAATGAAAATATTTAACTTCTCTGATTCTGTGCATCTTGAAATAGTAAGTTTCATTTCCTTGAAAATCTGTAACTGAATTTCTTAATTCAGAAGGAACTAAAAGGAAAGAGGGATTTCTTCACCTGCAAAAGTCACCATGGCCATCTGTAAGAGCAGCCTGTCCTGTCTTTGCCCCTCCTTTGGCCCCGCTGGGCTTGGGAAGCAGGAAGGGGGTCAGAAAGCCAAGGTGGAGTGAAGGGATACTGCAGAAGACTTGTCCTCGGAAGTCATCATAATGAACTTTTAAAAATCCACAGCCCTTCTCTGCAGGCCTCGTTATGTAATTAACCTCACTTGAGCTTCTAAACCCTATGACAAAGACAGGACCAGTATTATTATCTGCGGGATGTGGAGTAAACCCAGGCTCAGAGAGGTGACGGACTTCCAAGCAAGTGGTGTTTCAGGGGGAGGGAGTCTGTTCCACTAAGACATGCTACAATTGTCCACACACTCCTTTCTTGAGTAAAAGTGAACATAACCAAAGATACGCTTCTCCTCCTTGGTCTGATTTAACAAAGGCTCCCGTGGGACCCTCTGAAGTTGGGCAATCAATATCCATCCTGTTTTTCCTCTTTTGGATTTTAGATTTTGCAAGCTGCCTTTGGTGGAAGGATTGGTGCCTGTGTGTTGGGGGGGATTAAGGCCCAAGCAGGAGAGCCTTATTGATATTTCAGTCTCTCCCCAGACTATGCTCCTGAATGACTGAGGCCCCTGCTGGCAAGGCTGGCAGGTCCCCTGACTGAGCAAACCCGCCAGCACGCTTCAGCTGGTGCCCCAGCAAACATACGGTGTCAGGGTCAATATTTACCTTCATTAAACACGTGTGGCACTTCATCTATTTATTTATTTATTCAGCAGGCAATTAGGCTTCATGGAGCAAAATCCCTTTGTTCTCTACATGGGTTACTGAGTATCAGAGCCATGGAAAACAGCTTTCAGACAAGACCAATGTTTAGTGTGCAATGTTTGCATGCAGTTGCTTCTCCTATGAGAGGAAAAAGGAATACATACACACATGTATACTCACAAATATATATTGGGAATATATTATTTTTTATATAATATATGATATATATTTGAGAATATATTATTAATATATCCTATATATTATTTGGGAAACATTATATATTATTCTTTTTTTAATGTTTTTATTTATTTTAGAAAGAGAGAGCAGGAGCGGGAGGGGCAGAGGAAGAGGGAGAGAATCTCAAGCAGACTCCGCACTGAGGACGGAGCCCAATGTGGGGCTGGATCCCAGGACCCTGAGATCATGACCTGAGCCGAAACCAAGAGTCAGACACTTAACCAACTCAGCCACCCAGGCACCCCTATAGTATTCTTTTTAATTAGTCATACACCATGTCAATATGTTTGTGTTTTTGGTAATTTTGAGAGGCTTTTGCCAACAAAAATGATAATTCAGGAACATTATTAAAAAAGAAGCAATTTATTGAAGTTAAAAATGAAAAGTCTAGGTCTGGGGCACATGGGTGGCTCAGTCAGTTAAGCATCTGCCTTCGGCTCAGGTCATGATCTCAGGGTCCTGGGATCGAGCCATGCATCAGGCTCCCTGATCAATGGGGACCCAGCTTCTCCCTCTCCCTCTGCCTCTTCCCTCCACTTTTTCTCTCTCTCAAATAAATAAATAAAATCTTTAAAAAAAAAAAAAAGAAGGAAAGAAAAGTCTAGGTCTTTCTTGAGCTTTTTAGTTCACTTACAAATCTTATTATTCTGTTCATAAAAGTAACAAAGTTTAACAAGCACTTTCAAGGAATTTTGATTAATGTATTAAATTAATTTATAAACTTAGTTAATAAAAAATACCCTTAAACATTTTAAACGGTATTTATACATTGTATTTCCATCTTGATTATTTCAGTTATCTAAAGAACAAGTAAAACCTTTCTAAGAACCTAAATTACTCTTCTACATGGATGTTAAACATATTTTTCAAATATTTTGAGATTTCTAATATGGTTTTTAAACTTGGTAAGATCTTCTTATATTTTCCAGCTTATAGTCACAAGTTTAAACTAATGATTCACTTATAAATTTATATTGGAAACAAGGCTGCTTGTTTATTCCTAAAGGCTCAATTCCCTTAAATATTACAAATACTTAAGTACCAAATATGCATAGGTCGTTTAGCACAAAAACCATTGATTCCCTGGGTTTGCCTACATACTCCAAAATCTTCCTGAGGTTTTAAAAAAAGATGCTTTAAAATTAAGGACATAATGTCATCCCAAATACTTTTAGAGTTACTGTCTGAGCATGCTCACGTTTCTTCAAGATCACAGAAACTAATTGGGACACGAGGTTAGGGGTTAGAAATATGCAGCCCCATTTCCCTCCCAACCCTGCAGTCAGGCTGAGCCCTTCCCACAGTCACTATGTCAAATCTAAGTGACTGGGCTTCCGTCTCTCCTGACCCCACAGGGTGGTGGGCTCTCAACAGCAGATGTGCTAGAATCTTTTCTCCCTTTTCTGCTGTCACCACACCTGACACTTGAGCCTGTAACTGGGAGAAAGTTTCTCCCTCTCCTTCAATTAGGAACCTATCCAAGCAACGACCGGATTGTTCCTATGTCACCTACAGCCTCTGAAATGTCAATCAAATCTGCCCTGCCTCTCCTTCCCAGTTTCCTCCTTCGCCTTGCCTCTGGTTACTCAGTAGCCCACTCCCAGTCGCACCTGTTCCAGAGGCTCTGCCACAAGCCACCTCCTTCCATCCTGATGATAACAACCCCCCCCACCACCATCCACCGCCGCTGCCATTTACCAGCAACAAGCCAGGTGCTCTACCTGTGTTATCCCATTGGCTTTCACCAGAGCCCTGCAGAAGGCTTCTAAGATGAGTAAGTTGAGGCTCAGAAGGTTTAAATAAGTTTTCAAGGTCATACAGCTAGTGCAGAGATAAATGAGCATTTAAACCCAGTGCTTAGCAGTTCTCCAAACAAGACTGTCCCCCTTCTCCACCTATAACACTCCTACTATTTTTCTTTTTCAAAGATTTATTTATTTATTTACAGAGATAGTGAGAGAGGGAACACAAGCATGGGGGAGCTGGAGAGGGAAAAGCAGACTGGAGAGGGAGAAGCAGGCTCCCCCGCGGAGCAGGGAGCCCAATGGATGCAGGGCTCGATCCCAGGATGCTGGGATCATGACCTGAGCTGAAGGCAGACACCCCAATGACTGAGCCACCCAGGTGCCCCACTCCTACTATTTTTCAAAACTATATTCATGGATCTATCTCTTCCCCTGAGAAGATTGCCCTACTTCTGGCCCTAGTCTGCTTTATCTCTGCCCTGGTTTTCCACAGCACTTTCCATATCCCTTTATCAGAGCACTGAGCACACTTTACTATAAACGATTCACTGACACCTCTTTACCTTGCCAGCGTCAAGGAAAATGCCTGACACGCTCTTAAATAAATGAGCGTGGGGATGGGGACACGAGGAAGCAGACAAACTGCTCTATTTATGACTCAAGCACAGATTGTAGAGGCCAAAAGACTCTATCACTTACTAGCCCAGTGACCTCGGGCAACTCATTTAACCTCTTTGATCTTATTTCAATGATTAAAGAAGAAGAATTCCTCTTGCTGGGTTGTTGCGAGAACAGAATTAAAACATAACAAAGAACACTAGCACACAGCTTGACAAATAAACAATAAATGATAGCTGCCATTACAATGTCGTTATGGTTACTGACCACCACAGAAGTTGTTTCTGGGTAGGTGGTATGAATGATGGACATAAAAATAGAGAGTCTTGCAAGCAAGAGCCTGGCCTCTCTGGGAACCAGCAATAAATTTGTGATTTTAGAATCTGTTTCCCATCTCTAGACACAGCTTCCTTTCAAACCAATTAGAGGACGCTGCAAGTCACTCCTTTCCCATGGTCTATGCTAACTGAAATCCAGACATTTACTGAGCTCCTCCTGCATGCCAAGCCCAAAGCCTTGTGGAAGATATACTAATGAGGAGCAAAGGTCTCTGCTCTCCATGGGTTGGTTCTAAGTATTCCAAGGGAAAGACTAACCAACTAATACACACTCAGTGTGGACCCGGATGAGGGACATCACTGGCTCCAGTGGAGCTGGGAACCTACAAAGGGGTGAAGAAAAGAAATAATCAGGGAAATCAGATGGGTAATTCATCAGCTCAGGGCTAGTCTGGGTTGTGAAAAGCCCAAAGCAGCTACAGTATGAAATACTGAGATTGAGGACCAAGCTGCAGAGCTCTTAACATGTACGCTTTCCATGTTTGGGTGCCATGGATTGATGTAACTAAATCAAAGCCCTTGAATATCCCAGATTCTGCTGCTCCGTACAGTGAATTCTGTGTAGAGCAGGAATCAGATTGTGACAGATCTTGAATCTCTGTTTTACTTTCCCCTCTTCTAAACTTTTTGTTGTTGTTGTTGTTGTTGTTTTAGATTATTTCACTGGATTCTCATAACCAAACGTGGCACTTGGGACTTTTTCCTGCCAAGCCAGGTTAATGCGGTTTATCTAGATGATTACCAGTGTTGTATGATGTGACAGGCCTGGAAGGCCCAGATCCCAAACCTCTCCATCTCCCAGAAACTTCATCATCACTAACATATCCCTTTGGGTTAACAACTGACTTCAGGGAGGTCACAGGTTAGGTGGCTGTCTTGTATATTTTGGTGTAATCTAGTTAATGATCTTCTTAGAGACGAGATGAAAGCTCAGAATAAGCAAATACTTACTGAGCACCTACAAGGTGACCATCTCGAGGCTAGAGGCTGGGACACACAAATGACTAGGAGGCAGTGGCTGTCCTCTCGTGGCTCACAGCTTAATGCCTCACGCCTTTTGAAGCCAACAGCAGTGCCGGAGGGAGGCAGGTTTGCGGAGGCCCCATGGTAGAGAGTTCTGGGTAGTCCAGGGTAGCGTGAGGGCCCAGATCAAAAAGGTAAGGAAGAACTCAGTATAAATTTGAGCTATTTCACAAGCTGATCTAGGGCAGCCTTGTTTCCTAGTCTTCTCACCTTCGCCTCGGGGGCATCTGCATTAAACCATCCCAATGTGGAGTGTTCACTTAGGTGGCCGGTGGACTTCACACTCTTAAGTGTCTTGCTAGTATCCACGCCCCTCAGGCCTGAGGCCCTAATGTCAGACCCTCATTTTCCTGCATCTGGACTTCTCTCTTCGCAGCCAGTTACCTCATCTCCCTGACTCCAGCCCTGTGACTAGCCACAGCTCTTTCTGCCTGTAGCCAGAACATCCTCCCAAACACTAAACCTGATCTTCATCACTTTCTAGGTGTAAAACTCTGCCGGGGCTTTCCCCCTACATGGACAAGCTCCCCAGCAAATACTCAAGTCTCACCCTGGGTATTTTTCCTGCCAAATGCTCACACAGTTCCAGCCAAAATGATCCACTAGTCAAAGGAGGATATGTGTACTTTTATTTTTAACAGATCCCACCAAATTTCTTTTCCCAAAGATGTAGTAACTATTTCTCCCCATCCTCACTAGCCCTTTGTAATTTTGCCAAATTGATGTGTGAAACATAGTATCTCATTGGTATTTTTTTTTAATTTATTTGCTTATTTTAGAGAGAGAGTGTGTGTGTGTGAGCAAGCAGGGGGAAAGGTAGCAGGAGAGAGAATCCCAAAGCAGACTCCCCGCTGAGTGTGGAACCTGACTTGGGGCTTGATCCCAGGACCCCAAGATCATGACCTGAGCCGAAATCAAGTATGAGCCACCCAGGCACCCCCTCGTTGGTGTTTAAATAAGTGTCTCCCCCTCACCTGTAGTGTAGCTAGACATATTTTTATACACTTAGTGATGATTAGGATTTCCTCCTCTATAAATTGCCTGTTCATAATCCTTGCTCAATTTTCTGTTAGAGTGTTTTTAACACTCTATTAATTTGTAGAAGCTCTTTGTGATATTTTTGATTTCCTAGTAAACATAATAGCTAACAATTATTGAGTGCTTTTATGCAGTTTCCCCAGTCATTCATAGGTCTTTTAATTTTGTTCATGTTATATTTTTCTAAATATAAATCAATAAATGTTTAATGAATAATGGATACATGAATGAGTGAATGAATTGAATGAATGAAATGTGTAAATTTTATCTGCCCCCAAAGACTGACTTTCTGATCAGAAGCTATTTCATGGTAAGATTCATCTGTATTCTCTTGTGCCTTTTTTTCTCCTTTCCCTGTATTTTTTTGTTTAAGATTTTATTTATTTATTTGACAGAGATAGAGAGAGCACAAGTAGGCAGAGCAGCAGGCAGAGGCGGGGAGGGAGAAGCAGGCTTCCTGCTGAGCAGGGAGCCCAATGCGGGGCTCGATCCCAGGACCCCGGGATCATGACCTGAGCCGAAGGCTGCCGCTTAACGGACTGAGCCACCCAGGTGCGCCTCCCTGTCTTTCTATCCACCACTTTCTGCCTTTTGTTTGGCCAAGTAGTAGGTATGCCAGAGACACTTAATAAATGCTTTCAGAATGGGAATGCCTTTCCCTCCTTAAATGTTGGGCTTTGGAAACACATTCAAAGTTAGAGAAGAAAATGCTTTTTATTTTGTGAATTGTATGGAGGGTACAGTTATTAGTTACCTGAAAATGATATGCCTAGCACATAGGGACATAAACGATCTTGGCAATGAGGCAACTCAAATTTTAGTGTTATTTTTTTAATACGCTGTATCCTTCTGGGAGGAGTTTAAAATCCTTTCTGGCTTATTTATGAAACACCAACCAGCTTGCAGAATTCTAGAGAGATTTCTTCCTTGTTCCAGCTTCCACAAAAAGGAGCAGAATCCATGACAATTGGGCAAAATAGAATGGCAGAAAATATTACCCCAGAATGAGAGAGATTTTACCCCCAAAGCATTAATTGGATGGTTTTCTTTTAATTTTAGAACTTTGCATTTGAATTTATACCAGTATGCCCTAGTGTAATTCAGGATTAAATTTTTCGTTCACAATCCCAACCCCACTCCTTCTCCGGAGACTACAAAACACTCTCAACTGCTCCTTTCTTCTTGCTTTCCCCCACCACACACACACACACACACCCAATTTCCCTCTAATAGTCTTTTCTCTTAAATGACTCATAAATTAAAGTCAGTGCATTTGGGACACTTTGTGTGTTACTTGCAGATAAAACACTTAAGTGTTTCATTTGGACTCAAACGCAGTTTCCTGAGGAAATAACTGAAATCATAGAATTGTTGAATAAACTGATAAGCAAAATCAGGTCACAAGGCAGAAGTCATCTTTTTTTGAACAAAGAATATAAAGCAGCTTTACAAAGACACACAAACAGAAAAGCCTCCATCTAGAAATCACCCAAAATACCACGCTTAGGCAATCAGAAAATAAAGGTTTCAATAAAAATGAAGAGCAGCACCAGGTTCCATGATCTCTTCAGGAATAACTACTGCTTCCCTGGAGATGGATCCATGGCATCTGGCCTCGAAGTGCACCTGTCTCCTGGCCAGAAGCAGAGGTCTAAGCAAGATGATCAAAACACTGGTCCATAACTTATTCTAGCCTGAGGACGATCATTGACATTAGACTTTGGTGAACCTTGAACAGGATCAATTCATTCGTTCATTCATTATTCAATGAATATTTATAGAGCACATACTCTACCTGCAAGACATTATGTCCTTGGGCGGGGGAGGCGGGTGGGAACAGTGACTGTTTGAAATCTACCAGGGGTAGCCAAGTAAAATGCCTGCAGAAGCCAGGCAGGTAACATAAATGAGGCAGGCCAGGTGGGAATTGTGAATTGTGGTAGACTGAGGAGTAGAGGCTCCATCTAAAAGGGGCCGCCTTTATTCAGCTTCATTGATTATTTCAATAAGGGAATGTGAGCTCAAGTTTTGCCACACTTTCCAGTTTTCAAAAAACAAGCCTCAAATCCCAATTTTATTGTGAAATTTCTTCTTTTTTAAACAATGGCAACAAAGTACAAACTTTTAAAAAATGTTATGTCAGCAAAGCAAAACATGACTGCAAGGCCAAATTTGAGCTGAACAGCCAGTTTACAACCTCTGATGCAAAACAGTATGTAGAATTTTAACACATGAACAATGAATTTCACAGTGTTGCCATTTCCTTCTCTCTCAACTCTTGGAAATATATGAAATGTGGGACAGCAACTCTTTTTTTTTTTTTAAGATTTTATTTATTTTTCAACAGAGAGAGAGACAGACAGCGAGAGAGGGAACACAAGCAGGAGGAGTGGGAGAGGGAGAAGCAGGCTTCCCTCTGAGCAGGGAGCCCGATGCGGGACTCAATCCCAGGACCCTGGGATCATGACTTGAGCTGAAGGCAAACTCTTAATGACTGAGCCACCCAGGCACCTGGGACAGCTACTCTTAAGATAAGTTTGACATAAAACCAGCTTTTTTTTTTTTAATTTTTAAAGATATATTATGGTTCTTTGGTTTATTTTCCAGTGCACATTTACCAATAACATGATGTCAAAATTGGGTACAGCCATTATGGATGGACTCAGGCTACTTGCTGCACTGAGTAACTGTTTACAACATTTTTAGTGTCGTAGATCTCCTTATAGTCACTGACTTAATAGAAAATCTCGAATACTACCTTAACAACTTTATAATTATGAAGACGCCTACTTACTGTTTTAGACTTTCTTTTGGCACTGGGGGGCAATTAGTGAAAGTATATTCTCTTCCTTTAAGAATTCTAAATTAGAAGCAATAGCAGTTTTTATAAAAACAGCCCTTAGTAAAAACTTCTGGAGTGTTAAATCAGCAAGTTTTTGGAGCAAAGTTATTTTGAATTACTAATACAATAAAAACAAATTCTCTTGATGGGATTAGATGGAGGCAGTAGATATTGTGTAAATTTCATCATGGATATAAACATCACCTGTTTTTTAGAAAAAATATTAAAGATAACTTAATATGCCAGAATGACTAGGTGTGTAGTTTTGCTTTTATAAAATGACTTCAAATTTAAGTGTAATTCCCAAGTATCAATAAAGTCCAATCTCTGGATTATCTATTACTTGCACTATAGATACCAAGAAACCATTTTCACTGCCTAATTGTGACCCTTCTTGTTATGCCTTAAAAGTGCATTTGTGAAATGTTGGTTTTGATGTATACCTCCTAATTTAGAATTTAATTAGGTTACCACTTTTAATTACACCTAAATACAATATACTGACCCAATATAGAAGGTTGGGTCAATGTTAGAAACGAAGATTCACAGTTTACCTTCCCAGGCTTGTTATTAACATTTCACATTTATGCTCTTAGCTTTGATTTGTATGCCTCACAGATGAATTCAAATTCAATTGAATTCCACTACAGCTTGTTAATTAGGTAGTTTTCCCAAATCTGAGAACATCAATGCTAATCTAGTTGTGATGTTCTGAGGCTTCACAGCTTAAATCCATTATAACATTATGGAATCCATAGCTCAGGATTGTGGAGCAAGGCTTCAGAGAAGAGCTTTTTGTTGCTGTAACAATCCAATTAAGGGACCATTTCAGGAATTGTTGGAAGGTGGGTTATTCTGTAGTAACTATGCTTCAATTGCCGTGCAGCACGTCCAGAAACAATCCATTTCAACTTCTGAACATTTAAAACCAGCTTTTTTAAATGGCTGGAATTTAACACTATAAATCTTTCCCCACCCCATTCCCCCCCTCCCCCCATTTTGAGTTTCTAGGATGCCCTATGCAATGACTGAAAATATGGGAACCTTTCTAATCCAGTGTCCTTACCTCCTAAAAATCAGTGATCCTCCTGTTGTACACCACACTCTGGTGCTATCTCAAGGTCTAGATGCTACCTCTTTGCATATTCTGAAACTCAGGCCCCCCTGGCACTCTGAATCCTCACTGATTTTTTTTTTAAAGATTTATTTATGTATGAGAGAAAGAGAGAGAGAGCGCACAAGTGGGAGGGGCAGAAGGAGAGAGAGAGAGAATCCCAAGCAGACTCCATGCTGAGTGCAGAGCCCGACATGGGGCTGGATCTCAGGACTCTGAGATCATGACCTGAGCTGAAACCAAGAGTCAGACGCTTAACCCACTGCAGCACCCAGGCGCCCCTCTTCACTGTTTTGTTTGTTTTTTGTTTTTTTTTTTTGAAGGGGAAGGTACCTTTTTCCTTTTTCTATAGATTGCCATCTCTCTCTCTCTGTACTCCGGGAAAAGCTCCCACTCTTGGTCTTCAGGCTCAATCAGAGAGTCGCACCCACCCAAGCAGTAGTGCTAGCCCATGCCACAACTGTGTGCAAATAGGAGAAGGGTCCCTTGACAGGGCACTTCACTAACACTTGTTGGAAGATTGTTAGAATGTACAAATCTCCGACTTCATGATTATTCTCCATTAGAGTTGTGCAGTATACAACCTACACAACAGGAAAGGATGGCTCTGTCCCCATCCCCTCTAGGGACTTTCTCTCCAATCAATCCACAAATTCCTTTTCTTTTGGCACCTCACAAACCCATGGCCCTTGGTTTCTGACTCCCCGTTTTCACAATGAATCAAGCAGTCAATAATGAAGGACCTAAACTATGTGCACACACCCCTGCCCCCAGGTCTAGATCTTCTAAAGGACTGACAGGCAGAGTCCCCTTCATTGGAATATGTGAAAGGGATGATTTGAACAAACTGGAACAGAGGGGAATGAGTGTGGCATTCAGCTACTCTCCAGGAATTCTTGAGTCCAGGCTTCAGGAAAGAGATTGAAAATTGGCAACCACAACTGTAAACTAATTCAATCTACCCTAAGACTATATTTTACTTATTTTTGTTTTTGCCTGCACATTTTTTCTAAAGTTTGGATGTTAATGCTTTTAAGATTTTAACCACTCTTCTTAATTGTCTTATACACTTGGGTGAATTAAGAAATCGGTTCTGCCATTGAGACAAAGACCCAAAGTAACAGTGGTTTAAGGGAAATGAATTTGGTTTTCTCTCATGTAATGTTGTTCAAGCATAGGCAATATAGGGTTAAGAAGGCAGATCCATGTATGAAGGACTCAGGCCCTTTCTATGTTGTTGCTTAATCATCCCCTAAGGCATTGTCTTCATTTAAGTGGTCTAAGATGGTGGTCTGCCACCATGTACAGGTTCCTGCTGATGAGAAAGAGAAGGGGAGAGTGTATGCATTTCCTGTAATGGCCCAACTCAGAAGTTGTGCTTATCATTGCTGCTCATCCCTCATTGGCCAGAACTTACTATGTGGTATCATCTGCTTAAGCTGCCATAACAAAGCACCACAGACTAGGTGGTATAAATGACAGAAATTTTTTTCTCACAGCCATGGAGGCTGGGAAGTCCAAGATCAAGGTGGTAACAAGGAGCTCTTTTCTTGGCTTGCAGATGGCCACCTTCCTGCATGGAAGGTGTCCTCACATGGTGGAGAGAAACAGAGACATCCTTTCCTCTTCTTCAAAGGCCACAGTCCTATCAGATTAGGGCCCCACCCTTATGACCTCATTTGACCTTAATTACCTCCTGAAGACCCTATTTCCAGATACAGTCACATGGGGTATATGTGTGTGGAGGGAAAATATTCACATAATATGAATTTTAGGGGGACGCAATTCAGTCCATAGCACATGGCCTCACCTAGTTGCAAGGGAGCCTGGGAAGCATAGTATGTCTTCTGAGCAGGATTCTATTGGCGATCCACTAGTAGTCACTCATACAACCCAACTTTTTATGTGCCTGGTTCTTCTTGGTATTTCCTTTGGCAACACTGTTTTAGTATCTTTGTTATTTTATTTGCAGGTTTCTGAACCCCAGCACCACAGTCATATCTATATTCAGAAATACATATACTTTAGGGACCAACATAAATGATGTTTTCTTGCCCACCACAGCTCTCCCCAGTGCTGTAAATGAATGTTGATTAAGCATCTCAGAAAACAAAAGTGACCAGTGAGCTAACACTAATTATATAAAACCATTCTAATTTAATAAACAAAGGAAAGCAGTGCCACGTTTTGCTTTTCTACTAGGAACGGGCTCAGCTTCTGCTGTGTAGCCTCATAACCTGACAGAGTGGAGTCGTGTTCAAAGACTCCTCACTTGCCTCAGAGCGCCAAGCATAGCCTGCAAAATCAGATTTTTTAAATATGCAAATTAAGGTCAAACAGCCCCACATCTGAGATTTAATGGCTAATCTATTCAGACAGCTGCTTCTTAGCTATGAAATTACAAGGTGACTGAGTTCATTAAGATTTTCACACACAACTAACTCTTCAAATTGTATTCCATACTTTCTTAGACTTTCATGGGCAAAGCTAGTCAGATGAGCTATGGTTATAGCAGAAAGAGCCAATCTGTCGCCATTTGTTTTCTAACAGACAAAGGGGCATTATTTTCAGGTTGATTAAAACTGGTCACTCAAGCCAAATTCCAGGATGAGGTCATGAAGATCAGTCACTGTGGGGCTTATTGCCAAAGGCAGCTGGGGAAAGACATATTGCCAAAAATTCAAATTAAACTTCAGAATTATGTTACCTTTATCTGTGTTATCCTGCACACATTAAAAACCCTGAAACCAAATGCAAGTCCTTAAACTTGAGTCTTATGTACAGACATTGTTTAATATTTACACCTCATTGGATTAGATCAGGCATTGTTTATTATTGTTGCCATTCTCTTTCCTGTTCTCTGACAATTGAAACCTTATTTGTTTTATAAAACTACATTATAAGCAAAATAATGTGGAACATGCTTCATTCTGCTCTTACAGCTTACTTAACATTATTGTATTATTAAATATGAGAGAATTTTAATAAGTGATTACTTCACCACTCAAACTTTCTCATATATAGTTTATTTCCACAGAACTGTCTAGCCAATGAAATGAAATTATTATGAACTCTTAAACCAACTCTGAGTCTTGTACTGTAAACATGTTATGATAAAATCTCACAAACTGGAAACAATAAGGAAATGGCTATTCTACCAAGTGATAATTCTTAACTGAAAAATATTTTTAAATGCAAATTACTCTTAATATAGCACAGATAACATAGAAATAAGGAATAAAATGAACTAACATTGAATGAACAATAAACACAAACCATTTCTACAAAATAGTTTATTGCTGAAACCAGAAGTTGAAAGCTCATAGAATAAATTGTTAATTTATGAGCTTTTGATTTGGAAAAAAAAAAAAGAAAACAGTGATCAGCTTTAGATGAAACTGCCTTTCTTTTCTAACCAGTAAGGCCATGAAATTCACAGAGCAAAAAATTACTTCAATTATAATTAATAAGAACCAGTTATACCTTGAATTATCATGAATTCAAAATGAAATAATTATGAGACTTTAAACAGTTCAATTGGTTCTTGGAATACAACCAAAGGAAATAAGCTTTAAAAATATTGAAAAAGACCGATCCACATGATTTGCTATTTATAAGTGAGAAAAACTGTTAGTAATCTAAGTATCTTTATAGGATGTGGTTACAGAGTCATTTAAAACTCCATTCAGGAGAAAATGAAAAATATATGGGAAATATGATAGAATGTTAATATAAAAAAGCAAGTCCTTAGATTTTTTTTTCTCCCAAAGAAATGAATTACTGAGGTGGGGAAATAATTTTGGTTGTCATTGACAGAAACTATGAGAACAATCCACGTTTGATGTCTCCCAGTCAAATGCTATAATTTTAATAGTGAAATACAGTCCTGCAAACATCAATTCAAATTATCTCTAGTGAGGCATTTACTTGTAATCCGTACTTGTTAATTACTTCTTCCAGTTTCTTTCCACCACCCCAGATATAACAGGCTTCTAGAATGCATTGGACCCCATGGGATACAGACAGGAAGCACCTTCATTTTTCTCCCACTTTGATCTTCAGATATGTCCTCTATTGGATCTCCCTTCTCAGCCCCAGGATAAGAGCTTAAGCAGATCACATAGATTTGCAGTCCCTTGCAGATATTAAAAGGTTGTATTTTCAGGCTCAGTATTAACAAGTCCTGTATGATAAAAATGACAACTTTGATCTCTCCAGCTTCTCCCTGCCACCATCCACAGACCAGCAGTGGGGAAGGGGTATGGTCTACTCTCATCTTCACATTTCCCTACTTGGCTTCTCCACTTTTCCTCTTCCACTCACTGTGCACCTTTTGGTTCTTCCAAGTTTGGAGGAGATGGCAGGGAGAGGATAGGTAAGGGGGCACACAGGTCTGACTTGACGGGTGCTGTTGTAACCTGGTGTTAGTAACTCCTGTGTGGCAGATGCACCAAAGCCAGCTCTTTCTCTTTTGGGGGTTCTTTGGGGACTCTGCCCTCAGATATATCTGTCATTTTATGTGCTTTGACATAGGCAAGTCACTCCCCAGATGGCAGCTTACTCCCACCACTCCAGATCTTGTTTCCAATGGAATGTCCACAAGGGCCACTCTGGCCCAGGGAGTCTCCTGCACCTGGAGGAAAGTACGGCCACCGTCATCTCAACTGCAGCTGCTCACATTGCCCTGCTTCAGGGGCAGGTCCAGGGAACCTTGAACCTCAGAAGTTTCTAGGCAGGAGTCAGTCCCCAGATCCTTCAAACTCTGGGAGTCATATGCCAAAATCTCCTATGAACTCCCTCACCATGCTCTATTCCAACATCTTTGCTTCAGAAGGGCTCACAGAACCCCCTCACTTGGCTTGAAGTGGGAGAGGGTAGCACTCACTCTTCCACCAAGAGGGTACGAGCCCTACCACAGAGCTCAACACCTACCAGACAAAGAAATCCTCATTCTCAGTCCTTCACGAAACCTAGAAGAGGTAGCAGAGCCAGTTTTGAGTCACTTCTTAGTAAGTCCTATTGAGATGGTCCAGCACCTGTCTTTAGAATATGGGGGGTACTTGCCATCTTCTGTTCTCAACTTTGTGGCCTCAGCTGAAAGTAAGAAAAATCCTGTTTTGCCATTATGCACCCCTCACTCAAGAAATGGTTTTCCTCTGCTTTCTCTGCTTGATTCCAATGGATTACCCTGAAAATCAAATGGCAAGTCAATTTCAAGCACTTTTGGTTTTCTGCTCAGTTACTCCAAGATCCTTCTGCTTAAATAGACTGTATGAATGATTGGGTCAGTCTGTTTCTGTAGTGACTCTTAACCAAGATTCAGACAGGACCAGGCTTGTCTGCTGAACTGGTAGGGCAGGCCTGCCAGAGGATTGGCTTTGTTTTGTTGGTTGAAAAAGGAGAGAGGCAAGGTGCCCAAGCCCTGGAGGGAAGGAGATGTGGAGCCACGTGCTAGAATTTCGGTAATGTTCCCTTGGCTTGGCCAGCCCCATAGACCCGGGGTTGAACATCTGGAAAGAGTGGCCACAGGTGGAGGCTGAAGGAGCTATTTTCCTAAGTGGCTCTGTGTGACACTGTGAGGCATGGGGGAAGTGGGCAGTGCAGCTTCAGGGTAATTTAAAAAATAGACTAAGGTAGACTGGCAAGCATTCATCTGCCCCAACTCTGCAGCCACATCCAATCACAGTGAGAGTGCATGTCCCTTTTGCACAGAGCAGGAGCTGCTTGGAAGGGCTCAGGGAATCAAGTTTCTTCCAAGATCCATAGCATCCCAAACTCTGGTTCTTGCCTCTCTGCTTTTGCTTGCACCAGTGTTACTTTGGAGAGAGAATTTGTTTTTTTCCCCAGATAGTATAGGAAATGGATCTTTAGCTAAATATGCACTATAAATAGAATAGGCTCTTTTAGCAAAGTTGTGTTTTCTTCCCCCTCTATTAAAGGACCATTTATTGGAGCATTGTTGTTAATTGGATGTCTAATTAGTGTTTATTAAAGTTAGCTTATTATGCATAAATGTACAGCATATTTAGGGTCAACTATATAATTTTTAGAGTCCTGTATCAAATGAAAATACAGGGCTTCTTGTTTTTAAAAAAAAGTGCTATTAAAGGTACTAAAATATAAAGCCTTTTCTTTTCTTCTACTGTCAACTTATCCTGTGTTCTTAATTTCCTATTCAATGTCATTCTGTGTAAAGAAAACTCAATTTTTTTCATTATTAGCATGAATTTTACCATTCAGTTTTATATTATGTGATGTCAGTTTTAAATGCAAAAACATTTAACTTGTATATAGAATCACTGAAATTACAAATTTGTACTTTGTAGCTCATACATGCATATGCATTTTGGTCTTCCCAGAACAGTAGAAACACAGCACAGAAATAACTGTTTTTCTTTTGCTTCTTGTTATATGTATATTCCATCAACATTCTTTACCTTTGGCTTACTTCGGGAAGAAGGATGGTAAGGAAAAGGAACTATGGGTTGCCCTATTTTTCTTTCTGTGTCATAATTTTTAATGTAAATGGTTGGCTATTAAGGGAAATGGGAAAGATATGCTAGGTTTCCTTAGTTGTGTATATTTCTTAGAATAACATTGCCTTCCTTCTGCATTTAAAACAAGTTCTGGTTCAAACAGAAAGCATGGCCTTCTGGGGCTGTCAATGACATCATTTACTCAATTATATATGTAACATGTTTACTTTGTTCTTGCTTTGAGTTTTGCTCAACTCCCACACTTGTGGGTCCACCAGACCAATGCTCATGGACCATTGCAGACACTATCTGCAAATGACACAGCAAAGAATGGAGGAAACATGTATTGCATGTATATCCTCCACTGTGCACATGTTGTATTGTTCCATCGGTGTTTATTTACAATACATCAGTTCAAAGATAAAATTATTAAGAATTTCAAGATGGTGGCAGCAGAGCATTAAACCAAGCATGGAACCCTTGTAAACCCTGAGCCCTGTATGACTTTAGGTCCACGGTCATGAAGTTAGTTATGTTTGTGTTATGTGGAAGGCCCTGTTCTAAATGCTTTACATATTTTAATGAATTTAAGCTTTTCACTGTGGTACACAATTCATATTTGGTCTACATAATATTTTCTGACTAATAACCGTGTCATCATGATTTACCTGAGTGTGTCTTTGCCTGAAACCGTAATGTCAAAATGTCACTTCTTATACCATATCTACTTAGTATGTTTGGGGGTGAACAAATCATGAAGATAATAATAACAACAAAAGGAGGGGCACCTGAGTGACTCAGTCAGTTGAGCGTCTGACTCTTGGTTTCAGGCTCCATGCTCAGCAGGGAGTCTCCTTGAGGATTCTCTCTTTCTCTCTCTTTCTCTCCCTGTGCCCCTCTCCCCCACTCTCGCCCTCTCTCTCTAAAATAAATTAATTAATTAAAACAACAACAACAAAAGAAGTCTTTGTCCAAAAAATGGTATAATTTTTAAAGAGCTGTAAAAAAAAAAAAAAGCCAACCAACATCATTGTATAAGTCTATAATAATTATGATTACATTGGCTGAAGGTCTTGTTCAGTAATGATCAGGAAACCAGGTTTCATCTATCACTTTGCTCTGTCATAGTTCCTATGCAGAATTCATCCTCATGGACAGAAGGTGACTGCTCCAACTTTAGGTATCATGTTTACATTCTATGGAGAAAGAAGGAAAGTAACCGGTCTTAGAGACTTCTTTCAACATTTCAGTAGCCACAACTGTGTTTTTTATATAGCTGCAAGGGAATCTGGAAAGTATGTATTTTAGTTTTCAGTCTATCTAGTAGAGAAAGGCAAGAAAAAAGAGGTTGATGAAAGGCTCTTGGATAGGCCATCCATAGTGACCCCCACAGTCTGCCCCTCTGACTACACAACATTTACACATTTTCTTATTCTCATATATTTGTGTTCATGTGGAATACATTTACTTCTTCCCCCAAGGAATACAACTTGATTTATTACATCTAAATCAAAGTCCAGTGTCTCTGGGTGATATCCAGTTCTCCTCAACAGTTCTGGCTGTGGTTACATGTGGCCTGGCAAACTTAATTTTAAAAGTAAAGATACCTTGTTTCAAATACACCTGGTACCATTAAGGGGAAGAAACAAGATAACCACAACAAAAACTCTCATTTGGAAAGGTTGATGTGAAACACACAGCCCGCGTTACACCCTGCTAGACAGGAAGAATGAGGCCCCTGTGCTTAAGCAGTAGAATTTCTCTCCTCAGACCCAGCTCTGCCCTCTGGGGAAATCTCCTTTGTTTCTCTCCCTTTGCCTCCTGGTTGTACATTCTGAAGGCGACATTCCCTGTAGACTGTCTCTGGTGGCTACACCTGACACAAGCATTTACAAGAATGCTCTTTCTAAAGGCTTCTCAGCTTTTTGCACCATCCTTCTCCAAGGTTTTAAATTAGTCTTAGAGGCCAGTTAGTGACAAGTTGTCAACAAGTCTTAAGTTTGTTTTTGTTTCATTGTTTTGTTTTGTTGCTGTTGCTATTGTTGCAATAGAATTTCACTATAAAATAACTCTCTGTATTGGTTTTCTTTCATTTGCCTCCCACCCCCGCTTCTCAGAACTACTCTCTATTCACCTCAGCCCTGCTCTGTACTCTGGGAAGCTGATCTATATACATGGTTTCAATGAGTCCCTTGCTCTCTAGCTCTCTAATGAGTTTGGCCAATGGAGGGAACCTGTGGAAGGTCAGAGGGAAAAAGCAGATCTCTTTCTACTGGGCTGCCATGGCCCTAGAAAAGGTCACAGCTCTTGTCAAGTGGCCCTCTCTTAATTCTGATACCTGTTTTCTCCTTGCCCTTAAAGTCCAATAATGGCAATGGCTTCCTGGCATTACTCTATCTGGGGTACCATACCATCTCTTGTGATTTTCCTACACCCTCTTCACATCTGTCAATAATCTCTTTTAAAATTCTCCTCAAATTAACCTAAATCCAGTGTGCTATCCATTTCTTGCCAGGATTCTAACAGCTACAAGTTCTAGTTTATTTGCTTCTGATCAAATATGTATATAGGTATGTATGTTCAGGAAAATTGCATAATGTCATGGAAAGTTGTGAGATATTTGAGAAACTTGAAATTCATCTTTATACAGTAGATGGAGAATCAAACCAATTGTTCGATTACCATTATCATAGAGCTGAATGTATTATTATTATACAGCTGAAGATCATGTAGATGTTTGAAAGTTATAGTGTAGGAATGAAATTAGGTGCCTGATTTACCATTTAAATTCATAGGTTGTTTCAGAAACTAGTGAGTGATAAGTGTACTGTTATTATTTCCATTTTACAGTTGAGGAAGGTAAAATCCAGAGAAGTAAGTAACTTGGCCATGATCAAACAATTAAGCAAGAGAACAGGGATTTGAACTCAAGGCTCCAAAGCCTAAGTTCTTAACTTCACCCATTGATTTTCAGGGTAGTACCTGCAAGTAGTTGTACCTCAAGCAGGTTCAGGCATAGCACATATATTGGAAACCTCAGATCCTAAATTTTGACACCGCACTGTGTCCTATAATTTCTCACAGTTAAGTGAAGAGACGATCTTAGAGCTGGGAAACAAACTTAGATCTTTTGAAAACCACAGGATTCTATGACTTTTAGAAACTTGCCACCACATACAGGCTGAGTTAGTTTCTCCTTTCTCTGTTTCCATAACACTGTGAATGCACCCCTGTTGTAGCTTTTATTACAGTGTTGTATTGTTTTTATGTGTCTGTCTTCTGATCTGTGAGCTCTTCAAAGAAAAAAAATTGTCTTATTCATCCTCATGAATGCCCTATAATTAAACATTTAATGAAGAACCAATTAATATCTAATCTATAAATATCCATCTAATCATATCTTAATTTAGTCATCCACACAACTAGCCACAATGTACATGAACTTCTTTTGGGTTTATTTCATTAGCATTTACATATTAGGACCCAATTAGTATTTTTACTTTTATCAGTATTGAGACAAATATTAAGATAATATAGACATATATACATAAAAAACTAGAAGCTAAGCAACAAGAGATTTAAAAAAACAACAACAAATAACAGCAAAAGAAGCAAATCTGTTTCCCTAAACTGAACCTTAGAAATGTAAATCAAAAGAAGGTAAATTATTAATTATGTCCTAAAAATGTTCTAGTTTATATCCAGCTCGGTTAACCCCTTTAAGGGTCTGCACCAAATCAGGGAAGCATGCAGGGTCCATGATCACTTTATTCAGAGGCTGCAGCAACAGTATGATGAGTGATAACTGAGAAACTCCTACTTGGTTACTCCCTGGTCCAAGTTGGAAAATTGGGTTTATATCAACTTTTCTGTTGTGTTATTCTATGCGAGAACTTCCCCCTCTGCTTCTCCAAGCAGGAGAAAGATTACTAAGATATTTATCCCATGTCACTTTCTCTTCCTTCAACATTTTCATGGGGTGGGGAGCATTAGAATAGGTTTTGTCTGGGCATGGTAATTATGACCACTCTGTGTTGCTTTGATTCCTGTATCTTATCCTTGGGAGAAATTGCAAGGATATTGGGCAGTGCAAAAAGTACATCCCCCAGATTCCCTCCATTTGGCTTAACAAATGAGCTCAAGCCATATGCATATATTGATCTATCCTAGGTACAGAGGAGGATTCGATTAACAGTATTCATTCACTCAGTGAATGCTGTCTGAATGCCTAATTTGTGCCAAACACCATGACAGAGGTAAGATTAGTAAGATAGTCCCTACTCTGAATTGTTTAAAATCTATTAGGGAGCCAAGATGATCTCACTTGGAATAAACAGTAAACAATATAGAAGAGAATATAATATATGATAACTTTTAAAAATTAAACTTTTAATTTGGAAATAATAATAGATTCACATACATTTGTTAGAAGTACTCTTTACACAGTTTCTTCCCAATGGTGATATCTTACAAATAGTTCAGTACCGTACCCAGGATATTGACATTGATACAGTCAAGATATAAAACATTTCCATCATTTCCATGAACAGAAGCATCCCCCAAGTTATCTCTTACAGACATACCCATTTTCTTCCTGATGCCACCCCCCCAATCTCTGGCAAACATTAATCAATAATCCGTTTCTATAACTATGTCATTTCAGTGGAATCATATAATATGTAACAATGTGGGTTTGGCTCTTTTCACTCATCACAGTTCTCTGGTGCTTCATCCAAGTTGTTATGTATACCAATAGTTTGTTCTTTTTATTACTGAATAGTATTCCATGGCATAGATTATCACAGTTTGTTTAACCATTCACCTGTTGAAGGACATTTGGGTTGTTTCCAGTTTGGGGCTATTATGTATAAAATTGCTATAAACATTCTTGTGTAAGCATTTTTTGTAAATGTTCTTTTCATTTCTCTGAGATAAATACCCAGGAGTTCAATTACTTAGTTGTATGGTAGCTATGCATTTTGTTTTTTTAAGAAACTGATGAATTGTTTTCCAGAGTAGCTGTACCACTCTGCATTCTCATCAACAATGTATGTGTGATCTATTTTTCCATATTTCTCCCTATCCTCACCGGTATTTGATGTTTTCACTACTTTTTATGTTAGCCATTCCTATAGGTATGTAGTGATATCTCATTGTAATTTTTATTTTTATTTCTCTGATGGCAAATGATGTTGAACACCTTTTCATGTGCTTTTTTGCCACTTGTGTGTTATTATTTGGTGAAAACTCTCTTCATGTCTTTGCTGATGTTCTAAATGTACCATTTCCTTTTTTACTTTTGAGTTTTGAAAGTTCTTTCCATATTCTAAAATCTAGTTGTTCAGATACATGGTTTACAAATATTTTTTCTCAGTCTATATCTTTATCCTCTTACCAGGGTCTTTCACAGAGTAAAATCTTAAATTTTGAAGAAGTCAATTTATTAATTTTATATGTAGTTCATATTTTCAGTGTCAAGTCTAAGAACTTTTGCCATGTCCTAGATGCCAAAGATTTTCTCTTAGGCTTTTTTTCCAGAAGTTTTATAGTTTTACATTATACATGTAAGTCCATTATCCTCTTTGAGTTACTTTTTGTATAAGGAATGAGACATGTCAAGTTTCTTTCTTTCTTTCTTTCTTTCTTTCTTTCTTTCTTTCTTTCTTTCTTTCTTTCTTTCTTATTTTTTGCATGATTTTTTGAAAAGGCTATCTTTCTTCCATTGAAATATTTATATACTTTTGTCATGAAACAGGCATATTTATATATGTCTGTTTGGATTCTGTATCCTGTTCCATTGATCTCTGTGTTATCCTGCTTCCAATATCATATAGTCTTGATTATTGTAGTAATATACTAAATCTTGAAATTCAATAAATGGTTTCCCTCGCTTTATTCTTTTTCAAAGTTGTTTTAGCTATTCTAATTCCTTCACCTGTTCATATAAATTTTGGAATAATTTTGTCTTTATCTAAAAAAAAGTCTTGCTGGGATTTTGATAGGAATTGTGTTAAACATGTAGATCAACAGGACAGAATTGACATCTTTATTATGTTGAGTCTTCTATTCCATGAACATGGTATCTCTCTACATACCTTTTACTAGATTTACATCTATATAAGTATTTCTTTTTTTTTTTTTTTTTTTTTTAAAGATTTTATTTATTTATTTGAGAGAGAGAATGAGAGAGAGAGAGAGAGCATGAGAGGGGGAGGGTCAGAGGGAGAAGCAGACTCCCTGCCGAGCAGGGAGCCCGATGCGGGACTCGATCCCGGAACTCCAGGATCATGACCTGAGCCGAAGGCAGTCGCTTAACCAACTGAGCCACCCAGGCGCCCCTAAGTATTTCTTTTTTTATTTATTTCAATTTTGGTATAGTTAACACACAGTGTTATATTACTTTCAGGTGTACAATATAGTGATTCAACAATTCCATACATCATCCTGTGCTCATAATGAAAAGTGCACTCCTTAATCCCCATCAACTCTTTCACCCATCCCACCACCCATCTCCCCTCTGGCAACCATCAGTTTGTTCTCTATATTTGAGAGTCTGTTTCTTGGTCTGTCTGTCTCTCTTTTTCTTTGCTTATTTGTTTTGTTTCTTAAATTCCACATATGAGTGAACTCATGGTATTTGTCCTTCTTTGACTAACTTATTTCACTTAGCATTATACTCTCTAGCTCCATCCATGCCATTGCAAATGACAAGATTTCGTTCTTTTTTTGGCTCAATAAAAGAAGATAAAAAGACATCTTCTTTATCCATTCATCTATGGATGAACATGGGCTGCTTCCATAATTTGGCTGTTGTAAATAATGCTGCAATAAACATAGGGGTGCATGTATCTCTTTGAATTAGTGTTTTTGTATTTTGTGGGTAAATACCCAGTAGTGCGATTACCGGATCATAAGGTAGTTCAATTATTAACTTTCTGAGGAAACTCCATACTGTTTTCCACAGTGGCTACACCAGTTTGCATTCCCACCAACAGTGCACAAGGGTTCCTTTTTTTCCCACATCCTCACCAACACTTGTTGTTTCTTGTGTTTTTTATTTTAGCCATTCTGACAGGTGTGAAGTGATATCTCATTGTGGTTTTGATTTGCATTTCCCTGATGATGAGTGATGTTGAGCATCTTTTCGTGTGTCTGTTGGCCATCTGTATGTCTTCTTTGGAGAAATGTACGCTCATGTGTTCTGCCCAGTTTTTCATTGGATTATGTGGGTTTTTTGATGTTGAGCTGTATAAATATATATATTTTAGATAGTAACCCTTTATCAGACATGTCGTTTGCAAATATCTTCTCCCATTCAGTAGGTTGCCTTTTAGTTTTGTTGATTGTTTCCTTTCTGTGCTGAAGCTTTTTATTTTGTTGTAGTCCCAATAGTTTATTTTTGCTTTTGTTTCTCTTGCCTCAGAGACATATCTAGAAAAATGTGGCCATGGCCAGTGTCAGAGAAATTCTTGCCTGTGCTCTTTTCTAGGATTTTTATGGTTTCAGGTCTCACATTTAGGTCTTTAATCCATTTTGAGTTTATTTTTGTGTATAGTGTAGGAAAGTGGTCCAGTTTCATTCTTTTGCATGTAGCTGTCCAGTTTTCCCAACACCATTTTTTTGAAGAGACTGTCTTTTTCCCATTGGATATTCTTGCCTCCTTTGTCAAAGACTAATTGGCCATATAATCATGGGTTTATTTCTGGGCTTTCTATTCTGTTCCACTGAGCTATGTGTCTATTTTTGTGCCAGTACCATACTGTTTTGATTACTATGGCTTTGTAGTATAACT
Source organism: Halichoerus grypus (assembly GCF_964656455.1). NCBI lineage: Eukaryota > Metazoa > Chordata > Mammalia > Carnivora > Phocidae > Halichoerus > Halichoerus grypus. Next base: position 65,496,614 of record NC_135713.1, on the reverse strand, counting down.
TGAAATCTGGAATTGTGATACCTCCAGCTTTGCTTTTCTTTTTCAAGATTTGCTTTGGCTGGGGCACCTGGCTGCTCAGTTGGTAGTGCAAGTGACTCTTGATTATGGGGTCTTGGGTTCAAGCCCCATGTTGGGTATAGAGCCTATTTAAAAAAATTTTTTTTAGGTCTATTTAGAAAAGATTGTTTTGGCCATTCAGGGTCTTCTGTAGTTCCATACAAATGTTAGTATTATTTGTTCTAGCTCTGTGAAAAATGCTGTTGGTATTTTGATAGGGATTGCATTAAATCTGTAGATTGTTTTGGGTAGTTTAACAATTTTGGTTCTTGCAATCCATGAGCATGGAATATCTTTCCATTTGTTGTGTTATCTTCAATTTCTTTTATCAATGTTTTATAGTTTTCAAAGTCCAAGTCTTTCACTTCCTTGGTTAAATTTATTCCTAAGTATTTTTTAATTTTACTGCAATTGTAATTGGGATTGTTTTCTTAATTTCTCTTTCTGCTGCTTCATTATTAGTGTATAGAAATGCAATGGATTTCTGTACATTGATTTTGTATCCTGTCACTGTAGTGAATTCATCTATAAGTTTTGGTAGTTTTTGGTGGAGTCTTTTGGGTTTTCTATATATAGTATCATGTCATCTACAAATAGTAAGAGTTTTTCTTCTTCCTTACCAATTTGGATGCCTTTCATTCATTTTTCTTGTCTGTTTGCTGTAGCCAGGACTTCCAGTACTTTGATGAATGAAAGTGGTCAAAGTGGACATCCTTGTTTTGTTTCTGACCGTAGGGGAAAGGTTTCAGCTTTTCCCTATTTAGTATGATGTTTGCTGTGAGTTTTAAAAATATGGCCTTTATTGTGTTGAGGTATGTTCCCTCTAAACCTACCTTGTTGAGGTTTTATATCATGAATGGATGTTGTAGTTTGTCAAATGCTTTTAATGCATCTATTGAAATGATCATATGGTTTTTATCCTTTCTCTTATTGATGTGTTGTATCACGTTGATTGCTTTGTGAATATTGAACCACTCTTGCATCCCAGGAATAAATCCCACTTCATTGTGGTGAATGATTTTTCTTAAGGTATTGTTTGATTTGGGTTGCTAATATTTTCTTAAGGATTTTTGCATATATGTTCAACAGACATATTGTAGTGTTCTGTAGTCTCTTTACCTGGTTTTAGTATCAGGGTAATGCTGGCCTCATAAAATGAATTTGGAAATTTTCCTTCCTCTTTTATTTTTTGGAATAGTTTGAGAAGAATAGGTATTAACTCTTCTTTAGATGTTTGATAGAATTCACTTGTGAAGCTATCTGGTCTTGGACTTTTGTTTGTTGGGATTTTTTTTTTATTACTGATTCAATTTCATTGCTAGTAATTGGTCTGTTCAGATTTTCTGTTTCTTCCTGATTCAGTTTTGAGAGGTTATATGTTTCTAGGAATTTATCCATTTCTTCTATGTTGTCCAATTTGTTGGCATATAACTTTTCATAATATTCCCCTACAATCCTTTGTATTTCTGTGGTGTCAGTTGTCATTTCTCCTCTTTCATATTTGATTTTGTTTGAGTCCTCTCTTTCTCTCTCTCTCTCTCTCTCTCTCTCTTTTTGATGAGTCTGACTAAACGTTAATCAATTTTGTTGATCTTTTCAAAAAACAAGTTCCTTGTTTCATTGATCTGTTTTATTGTATTTTTTAGTTTCTATTTCATTTATGTCTGCTCTAATCTTTATTGTTTTCTTCCTTCTACTGGTTTTGGGTTGTTTGTTTTTCTTTCTCTAGCTCCTTTAGATGTATGGTTGGGTTGTTTATTTCAGATTTTTCTTGCTTCTTAAGGTAGGCCTGTATTGCTATAAACTTCCCTCTTAGAACTGCTTTTGCTGTGGTGCCTGGGTGGCTCAGTTGGTTGAGTGACTCTTGATTTCAGCTCAAGTCATGACCTCTGGGTTGTGGGATCAAGCTCTGTGTTGGGCTCCTTGCTCAGTGGGGAGTCTGCTTAAGATTCTCTCCCTCTCCCTTCACCCCTCCTCCCCACTTGTATGCTCTTGTTCTCTCTAAAATAAATAAATAAATCTTTAAAAAAAATAGAACTTCTTTTGCTGCATCCCCAAAATTTTGGACCATTGTGTTTTGATTTTCATTCATCTCCATGTATTTTTTTTTTAAGATTTTATTTATTTATTTGACAGAGAGAGAAAGCACAAACAGGGGGAGCAGTTGAGGAAGAGGGAGAAGCAGGCTCCCTCGATGTGGGGCTTGACCCCAGGACCTGGGATCATGACCTGAGCAGAAGCAGATGCTTAACTGACTGAGCCACCCAGGTGCCCCATGTCTCCATGTATTTTTTATTTCTTCTTTGATTTTGTGGTTGACCCATTCATTATTTAGTAGCATGTTATTTAACCTCCATGCATTTGTGCTCTTTCCAGATTTTTTTCTTGTGGTTCATTCTAGTTTCATAGCACTGTGGTCAGAAAAGATGCATGGAATGACTTTGATCTTTTTGATTTTGTTCAGACTAGTTTTGTGGCCTAATATGTGATCTGTTCTGGAGAATGTTCCATGTACACTTGAAAAGAATGTGTATTCTGTTGTTTTAGGATGGAATGTTCTGAATATATCTGTTAAATCCATGTGGTCCAATATGTCATTCAAAGCCACTGTTTCCTTGTTGATTTTCTGTCTGGATGATCTGTGCATTGATGTAAGTGGGGTGTTAAAATCCCCTGCTATTATTGTATTACTATCGATTACTTCCTTTATGTTTGTTATAAACTGTTTTATATATTTGGTTGTTCCTATATTGGGTAAATAAGTATTTACAATTGTTATATCTTCTTATTGGATTGCTCCCTTTATGATTATATAATGTCCTTCTTTATCTCTTACTACAGTCTTTGTTTTAACATCTATTTTGTTAGATATGTATTGCTACCTTTGCTTTCTTTTCACATCCATTTGCATGATAAATGCTTCTCCATCCCTAAACTTTCAATTTGCATGTGTCTTTAGGTCTGAAATGAGTCTCTTGTAGGTAGCATATAGATGGGTCTTATTTTTTTTTATCCATTCCGTCACCCTATGTCTTTTGAGTGCAGTGTTTTGTCCATTTACATTCAAATTAATTATTGATAGGTATGTATTTGTTGCCATTTTATTACTTGTTTTATGATTGTTTTTGTAGTTCTTCTCTATTCCTTTCTTCCCTTGGTCTCTTTTCTCACGGTAAGTTGGCTTTCTCTAGTGATATAATTGGATTCCTTTCTCTTTATTTATTGCATATCTATTACTGGATTTTCACTTATTGTTACCATTAGGTTTGCATATAACATCTTCTGCATATAGCAGTCTATATTAAGTTGATGGTCACTTAGGTTTGAACCCATTCTTTATGCTTCCTCCCCTCCATGCCCCACGTTTTAGGTATATGGTATCATACTTTATATTCTTTTATTTTGTGAGCCCTTTGATATTTATAGATATACCCATTTGTACCGCCTTTGTGCTTCCTGCTTTTCTTGCTCTTACTTATGTTCTTTTCTTTCCACTCAAAGAGTCTCCTTTAACATTTCTTGTAGGGCTGGTTTAATGGTCATGAATTCCTTTAACTTTTATTTGTCTGGGAAACTCTTCATCTCTCCTTCTATTCTGAATGATAGGCTTGTCGGACAGAGTATTCTTGGCTGAAGATATTTTCCTTTCAGCTGTTTGAATATATCATGCCACTGTCTTCTGGCCTGCAAAGTTTCTGCTGAAAAATCTGCTGATAGGCTTATAGGGTTTCCTTGTATGTAACTGCCTTCTTCTCTCTTGCTGCTTTTAAAATTCTCTCTCTTTATCACTACTTTTTGCCTTTTTAATTATTATATGTCTTGGTGTGGACCTCCTTGGGTTGATTTTGTTGGGAGGATCTCTGTGCCTTCAGTTTCCTTCCCCAGATTCAGGAAGTTTTCAGCTAATATTTCTGCAAATAAATTTTCTGCCCCCTTTTCTCTCTCCTCTCCTTCTGGGATCCCTATAATGCAAATGTTATTACACTTGATGGTGTCACTGAGTTCCCTAAGTCTATTCTCATTTTGCATAATTATTTTTTCTTTCATTGCCTGCTCAGCTTGATTAGTTTCCATTACTTTGTCCTCCAGGTTGCTGATTTGTTCTTCTGATTTGTCTAGTTTACTATTAATGCCATCTAGTGTGTTTTTAATTTTACTTAATGTGTTCTTCTTCTCTGATTGGTTCTTTTTTATCTCTTTGTTAAGGGCCTCACTGAAGTCTCCCACCCTTGTCTCAAGTCCAGTGAGGATCTTTATGATCATTACTTTAAATTCTCTATCAGGCATATTACTTATATTGTTTTGTGTAGGTCTCTTGATGTGATTTTTGTCTTGTTCTTTCATTTGGGACCTATTCCTCTGTCTCCTCATTTTGTCTAACTCTCTGTGTCTGCTTCTATGTGTTAGGAAAGTCAGCTACGTCTCTTGCACTTGAAAGTAGTGGCATTATGAAGAAGAGGTCCTGTGGTGCCCTGCAGTGCAGTGTGGAAATGGTGGAAGCTGGTGCTTCAGGAGTGTCTCTTATGTGTGTTGCATGCATCCTGCTGTTGTGGCTGAGCTGCTTTTTCCTTCAGTCCAGTCACCTTGGTGGAATTAGTGGGCCAGTGGTATTAGTGGGCCAGTCTGGGCCACCTTGGGCTTGAGTTGAGTCAGACCAGGCATTTGCCAGAGATGCAGTAGCACCAAACTGCAGGGTGCTTTCCCTGTCTTGTCCCCTGAGAAGCTTTCATTGGTGGGCAGGGCCTGCAGTCACACCAGTTGTTTGCCCCCAGCCCACTGCTAGGGCCACAGGCTGCTGGTCTGTGTGGTTATCTTTCCCTCTCCCTGGCACAGGAGTCACTTTGCAGTAGTGCTGCTTACACTGCTGTTGGGCTGCTTGCACACCGCCAGGCTTGTGGCATCTCTGCATGGGCTCCGGCCAAGAGTATATTGGAAGGGTCTGATGTGCTGTAGCATGGAGGTGCAGGGAGGCAATGTTACCAAGTTAGGTAGTGAGTGTCAGAGTTGCACTGATTCCCACAGGTGGCCATGTGTTTATTTGAGGGGCTTGGGAAGGAAATGGTGCCTGCCAGCTCCTTTGATCCTAGAGGAATCTCCCAACATCTTTTTCCCCCCAGGACATGCTCTGAGATTAGTAAAATACTCTCCCTCCCATATGCCCCAGGCATTTTTCAAACTGCTGCTTCTATGCTAATCTCCGCAGGCTGTTTGTTGTGCTGTCTCTTTAAGGGCAGGGACTCAGTTTCCTCTTATCCTCCCATCCTCCCAGCTGTCCCAGAGCTGAACTCACTGATTTTTTAAATTCCAGGTTTTAAATCCCACTGGTTGTAAGAACTCATAAAATTTGGCCCTTTTGGTTTTCAGAGCTACATGTTATGGGGATTCATCTTCCCCATGCAGTCTGTTTCTCTCCCCTCTCCATGCCCCTGGGTTGTTCCCTCTCATGGACAGTCCTGTGGGTCTGCCCTTCCTACCCTCTTCAGTGTGACCTCCTTTCTATATTTAGCTGTGGAGTTTGTTTTGCCAGTCTTGGGGTCATTTTCTGGGTTATTTACACTGACATGGGTGTTATCTAGTTGTACCTGTGGGCCAAGGTGAGCTTAGCATCCTCCTACTCTGTCATCTGCCCCCAATTCCCAGTATTTCTCTCTCTCTCTCTTTTTTTTTTTTTTTTTTGAGCAAATGTAAATGACATTGTTTTTTCAGTTTTGATTTTCATGTGTTCACTGCAACAGGAGTATTCTCATTACCACTGAGTGATGGTGAAAGCCCTGAATCTCTTCTAGGCTTCCTCTGAGATGGTCCCCAGGGAAAGGGAGAGGGATAGAAGCCCAAGCTCCATACTTGCCTACTTTGCCTTCTCTGGCACACCCTACTGGGAGTGAGTACTGAGTGTCTTATTAATGCCTCACAAGTGTGGAAGTCTAGCTCCCCATTTTGCTTTTGCTGGCATGGATGGGAGTGAAGCTATAGTGTTTTCTGTGGCATTTGCATGGAGTAGAGTTGTTATTGTCTAAAAGTTTTCTGGCTTGCCAGGTTTCCCTTTTCTTGGTTCTTTGGATAAATAACCCTTTGGATATAGGCTTTTGTTGGGGCTTTTTTTTTTTTTTTTGTCTGCCTATTTACATTTCTGAGTTGATTCCTTCTTCAGCTCCAAGTTAGGGATATATGAGACAAAAAAGAAAAACCAGGGAACTCACCACTGTGTTGTTCTTTGTGCCCCTAAGTCTTAAACTGTTCTGCCTTTTTCTTTCTAATTTTAAAGTCTTCTTTCATTTATCTTATATATAGAATAAAATATATATTCAGGATTTTTTAGTTGTACTTGGCAGGAAGAATGTGGAAAAGCACATCTACTCCACCTTCCTGGAGCAGAACTAACATTTTCAATAGAGATAAAATGTTGCCCACAGAGAAGCAGGTTGGGTAAATGAGGACTGACAAGGTGGAAAAAGATTTGAATCTAGCTTTCAAAAATGGTAAATGAAGAGAGTAAGAAAGAAAAAGAGACCAAATAATAATAAAAAAAAAAAATTAAAAAAGAGGGCACATCTAAGAGGACATGGGGTTGGGAATAAATCTCTGGACCTTTGAGGAGACCAGCTTGACTAGTTTGAATAATTCATATTGGAGTAGAGTGAAGATAATTATATGAGAACATTCCATTTGTTTAGTACTTAATACCTTTCAGGCATTCAGCTAACAATTTGAAATATATTGTCTTATTTACTTCCTGTAGTTCTTAGAGGTAAGTACTAACATATGTGTTTTATAGATGGGGAAATTGAAGCTCAGGAAAATAACATAATGTGTCCAAGATCACATATTTAGTAAATAGTGAAGCCTGGATTGCACTGAGGTCTTTTTGATATTATAAACTATGTTTTTAACCACTAAATCTTACTACTTGATAGAACACTCAGATTATGAGCTCCTGGAAATCCAAACAAGGAGTTTGAAGTCAATGTCTTAGAAGATGAATAAAGTGATAAAATTGGTGTTAAAGGAAGATTGATCTGTTAGTGAAAGGCAGAATATAGTAAAGATGGGAAAATGAAATCAGTACATAGCTATAGAAGGCTTATTTGTTCATTTTTACATTCAATTTATTCATTCAATAAATATTTATTACATGCTATATTAGTAAAGAGTCCACCAGAAAAACAGAACCAGTAGGGGACACACACACACACACACACACACACACACATAGGGTCTCTGCAGATGTACTAAATTAAGATGAAGTCATACTGGATTAGGGTGGGCCCTAAATCCAATGTCTTTATAAGAAGAGGGAGATAGAGACACAGGGGAGAAGGACACATGAAAATGGAAGCAGACGTTCCAATGATGCATATAAAGACCAAGAAGGGCCAAGGATTGCCAGCAACCATCAGAAGTTAGAAAAGGCAAGAAAGAATTCTTCCCAAGAGCTTTTTGGAGGGAATAGGCCCCTGCTGACACCTTGGTTTTCGACTTTTGATCTTCAGAACTGTGAGAGAATAAATTTCTGTTGTGTTAAGCCACATAGTTTGCGGTAATTTGTTACAGCAGCCCAAGGAAACTCATATAGAAAGCAAATTCAGTGAGCAGTGTGAAAGACAAGAGAAGATCCAAAAATGGAGACAAAACTAAAAACTGGGAATGAAGTAGAATGCCCAGAGCAGATTTAGGCAGAAGTGATTAATTTTCTTCGTACATAAATAGAACTACAGTGTCCATGCCTTAGATTACTACCCTGGCATGTCATTGTGACAGAATGGCTTAAGGCCAAAAGGTTAAAGTAGTTAGGAAAATGAGCATTTTTGGGGCACCTGGGTGGCTCAGTCATTGGGCGTCTGCTTCGGCTCAGGTCATGATCCCAGGGTCCTGGGATTGAGCCCCGCATAGGGCTCCCTGCTCCGGGGGAAGCCTGCTTCTCCCTCTCCCTCTCCCACTCCCCCTGCTTGTGTTCCCTCTCTCGCTGTGTCTTTCTCTGTCAAATAAATAAATAAAATCTTTAAAAAAAAAAAAAAGAAAGAAAATGAGCATTTTTGAAAGTATATGTTATGTGGCCATTGGGAGAGCCCTCTAGGGGAAGGTGGAGGGAAATCAGGACAGAGGGATGACTAATCCTTGGGATTCATTAGAACTGCAAGGAGAAAGAGGAGCCATCAAAGGAGACAGAGAAAGGATGATGAGAGAGATGGGTAAATAATAATAATTTACTACCCCCAGGAGATGGGAGAAAAAAGAAGGATGAGGGCATCCATTAACTAGACCACAAGCTTCTTAAGGGCAGAACCTTTGTACTTTCAGTACCCATAAGAGTGCCTGGTCCATAGTAAGCATTTAATAAGTATCTACCAAATTAATAAAGAGCCATTTCCTGATACAGGAGACATCAACAAGAATGGAGATGGAAGTGGGGTATTTGATTTAAGCAAATAGGAGACCGTAAAATCCTAATTTAAAACTTCTGTAATGTGCTGATTCTTAGAAGTGGGAGAAAACTCAAAAATTATGTAGTTCATCTCCTCATTTTGCACATGAGGAAAATGAGGTCCAGAAAGATTGCTTTTATGACTTGGGCTCTTTGGACCTGAAGGAGTTTCTATAACTGTGGCAGGTGATTTTGAGTGTTGCAGCTGACACTAACTCCTTTAAGTCATTGGGTTTCTCCTTACTTTTTTTTCTATCCTTCAAGGAAATTATCAGTCAGGCTTAGTTATTAAAACAAAACTGATAAATGAGCACTGGGTATTACATGCAACTGATAAATCACTAAATTCTACCCCTGAAACTAATAATACAGTATATGTTAACTAAATTGAATTTAAATAAAAAATTTAAAAACAAGCAAACAAACACAAAACTGATAATGTGGAGTCTGAAGTGCCAAGAAATGAAGGTTCTGATTAGAGAAAGGAAGAGGAATGATAAGGGATGAATTTCATGAGAGTAATTCAGGGGCATGATCTAGAACCCAGACTCCTTTTGGATGGTGGATAGGATCACAAGCAGGATATTTATCATAACCCTTGGAGCTTGGAGGTGAGGATAGTGGGTCTAGTACCACTCAAGTTTCCAATCAGAGGGCACAAACCCCCAAATCTACCAAAGGAGAAAGCTCCCAGCTGGGGAAATCCTGCCAATAGAGGTGGGGCTTTTGGAGCCTAACACCAAAGGCTGTTTACTAAATAGCTATGAAAGAAGTGGCTCCTTGAAATATTGGTCACCTCTCAAGGTACATTTTTGGTCTTCTAAGACTGATTAATCTATCCCTCCACCTCTTTTTCCTTTCTTTAGGTTTTTCTACATCCAGAAAGATAGGATATTATTCCACCCCAATACAAACCTGCAATGACTGAATGATCTGACATATCAGATGATAAAAAAGATTCTGCTAAAAAAAGCAGCTCTAAATTTGAGGCTATTCTTCTAATCTTGTTTCAATCTAGGTGTCCTTGATTTTGCTTTGAATTTCAGTTTCTTTGATTGGAGTTTTTGGAAAAGAAAGAGAAAAAATAAAGAATAGACTTGTGGAAGGTGTGCTCAGCCTGACCATCTGCCAGGGAAGGCTGCCAGCTTTCTGTGTCCAAGTGGCTCCAACAATATAAATTGGCTCTGAGGCCTCCAGGAAGGGTAAGGAAGGTGCCACTGAGGGATATTCTAAGACCATTCATTAAAAGGTTTGGTTGGAGGAGAAAAATGTCTAAATGTAAAAAACTGCCTTAAGAAGTATCAAAAATTCAATTGGGGGGGGTGCCTTTGTGGCTCAGTTGATTAAGTGTCTGGCTCTTGATTTCGGTTCAGGTCATGATCTTGGGGTCGTGAGATCAAGCCCTGCATTGGGCTCTGTCCTCAGCGTGAAGTCTGCTTGAGGTTCTCTCTTTCCCTCTCCCTCTGCTCCTTCCTCCCCACTCACTCCCATTGTCTTTTTCTAAATAAATAAGTAAATAAAATATTTTAAAAATTCAATTAGGCACACATGCCAAAACAAGATTTTATTCTATTTTTAAACTTTTTTTTTTTTACAGTGTAAGGTGTGCAGTTTAGAACATAAGACTATTATCAAGATCTCTCATTCAACACCAATCCTATGCCAATATATTGCTCTTGACTTATGTTTTTCTGAATGTCTCAAGATTAAAACCAATTTGAATCCCATTTTTCACTTTGTGCTTGAAGATATCATTCAAGTACTTAGACTTTGACTTACTGAGACATAAGTTAGCGAGGAAAAATAAAAATAATTATTTTTATTGAAAGCTACTAGTAACTATTTTAATAAGTGGGAAAAATGGAAACAAGAAATCTGTCTGATTTAACAAAATTTACTCTCTTTTAAGTAAAAGCAGAATGAGACACGTTCAACTAGTTGAACATCTGACAGGACTTGGCAACACCTGAATACATTTTACCGACTCAGGGAGTAACTGCCACATTCATCACAGCCAGAATCCTTAATATAATAGAAGGTGATTTATGGTTACCAGTTAAAAATATCTTACAAAGTAATGGAATGATAAGGCTATTCAGGGGAATTCAGAATTGACCAGTAACTTTACAAAGGCTACTATGCTTAACTTTCAATATATGCCTATAAGGAGACCACTAACATTTGTCATGTAAATAAAGGACTAAATTATATTTAATGTGGTTTATTTTCCAGTACCTTGCTTGATTTATCCTAACCCATACAATCACAAATTTGTCATAGATTTTACAGAAAGTACTCATTTATTTTTTGTTGAGAAAAGATTCAAATGCACAATAGCCTAGAATTGAAGAGATTAATCAGTTTTACATATCAAAATAATACCTTGTAAAGCTAAATAGCATGTGCCTCCAAAGCTGAATTGTATTGGTTCCTATGGCACTAGAGACAGAACATTGCTGGCCTGCAAGGTACTTCATCTGAGCTTTAGACAAATCATTTCATCCAGGATCTATGGTTCTTCATAACAAAGAGAAGCATATACAAGGAGGAATGTATGTCTCAAGAATGTGCCTCTAGCATTTAATCCACTAAATTATCCCATAAAATTTTTCTTTGCTCTTTCAAGTAGATGCTTTTGGGACACCTCAGTATGATTTGTGGGTACTTGAAGTAATTTGGAAAATGCTAGAAAGTGCCCTCATTACCTATAGATATTTTTCTTGCCTCTGAAGTGAAGGAGATTTCACTTACCAAAATAAGGTTTGTTAGATAGATTGGACCCTTTTCTACTGCTGTATGCTGTGGCCCCAATTTCTCCATATTTTTTCCAACATTTATTATTACTGTTGTTGTTGTTGTTTAGTGGCGATCCTAATGGGTATTAAATGGTTTTGATTTGCATTTTCCTAATGGCTAATGATGTTGAGCATCTTTTCATTGTTTCTTGGCCAATAGCTAATTTAAAGTCCTTGTCTAGGGGCGCCTGGGTGGCTCAGTCAGTTGAGTGTCTGCTTTCGGCTCAGGTCATGATCTCAGGGTCCTGGGATTGGGTCTTGCATCAGGCTCTCTGCTCAGCGGGGAATCTGCTTGTCTGCTTCTCCCTCTGCCCCTCCACCCCTCACTCGCATGCGTGCATGCTCTCTCTCTCTCTCTCTCTCTCAAATAAATAAAATCTTTAAAAATAAAAAATAAAAAAATAAAGTCCTTGTCTAGTGATTTCACCATTTGGGACTTACCAGGGACCGTTACTATTAAGTGCTACTTCCCTCCTCCTCCCGTGTATGGGCCATATTTTCTTATTTCTTTGCACATCTTGTAATTTTTTTTTTTTTTTAAGATTTTTTATTTATTTGACAGAGAGAAAGACAGCCAGAGAGGGAACACAAGCAGGGGGAGTGGGAGAGGGAGAAGCAGGCTTCCCGCTGAGCGGGGAGCCCGATGCGGGGCTCGATCCCAGGACCCTGGGACCATGACCTGAGCCGAAGGCAGACGCTTAACGACTGAGCCACCCAGGCGCCCCAACATCTTGTAATTTTTTGTTGAAAACTGGATGTTTAAATAATAAATTGTGGCAACTCTGGAAATCAGATACTTCCCCCTTCTCAGGATTTGTTGCTGTTTGTTGTTTGTTTGTTTTAGTGGCTTTTCTGAATGATAAAGTCTGTGTTCCTTGTCATATGTCACTGCTGATGTCTCTGCTCAGTTAGCTTAGTGGTCAGGTGATGATTGGGCAGAGATTTCCTTAAATGCCTAAAATCAGTGAGTCTCTCAAGGGGCCATGTGTCTGTATATTGGAGCATGCCTTCAACACTCAGTCAGAAAGTTAAGAACTCTGCATTAGCCTTCACTTTCTACATGCACAGACCCTCAAGGTCATCCAGAGCTAAGAGCTTAGGGTGTTCTCAGGTCTTTCTCAGCATGCACAGAGTCCTGGGCATACATAGCCCTATGCATGCACTTGACCTTCTAGATTCCTAGGAATCTAGGAATATGTCAGAGCTTTTCAAAGTCCCTATGGATATCTTATTCACCATCTTTTCCTTTAAACTTTTTGGTTAGCCTATTTTTTATCCTAACTTTATCTATCACCCTTGGCAGCCACAAATTTTAAACAATTGCCACTAATTGTTTTAATAAACACTGCTGGTGAAAAGGCTTTTTCCACTAGATGAGCTCCACTCTGAGTCATGTCAAATAAACACAGACTTGCAAGTAGAATCTTTCAGGGAACTACCAGACAAGTCAAACACTAACAGTTCTCTGGGAATGAGGTTTTGAAGGAGGTCCAACTCCATTCTGCAACCTTCAGTGGCTGCCAGGTTGCCAGTTTTCAACATGATTGCAGGTTGTTTATTTTCAAAGCTATCATGGAGCTAGAGAGTGGGGGATGGGAAAAGGGCAAGTTAAGTGCCATAAGTCTCACAGTTTTTACTGAGATTCAGCCATTTTTCTGGAATAAACACTCCCCAGATTGCTACAAGCCTTTGATTAAATATCTAAAGTTCTGAAAAAGTTGACTCATGATTTTTACCAGTTTTCTTTTTAATTTTATGAAGATTTTTCTGGAGGTGCTTACTCTCCCATTTGCTCTGACATCCCTCTTTCATAGCTTATTTGAGGCGACATATTTTGCCATTCAAATGGTTGGGCCCAATTACTGTATTTTTGGATGGCTAACTCCTACTCATCCTTAAGATTCAGCTCAAGGGTCACTTCCTTGAGCAATGGAATGCTTTCTGCCGATTAAATCTGACAAAGAAGCTGATTAACTGAATCAGATGCTATCCCAGCTGCTCTTGTTCAATGAGTGAATGAGGAGAACTGGATCCATGCCAGGTCAGCATTCACTTTTTCCGGTTTCCCCTACCCCCTCCCCACAGTAATCCTTGAAGCACTGCCTCTGAGAGCCTGAGGCTCTCCAGGTCATAGCATGACTTAAGCTAGATGAATGCTTGGTGAGAATTTCAAAAAGCAGATTCAAGCAGTAGGCAGTCAGTTGGGCTGGAAATCATCTAGATCCCTCCTAAACAGAAACTATATACTTTCTTGAATGAAAAGGATGAATAATTACTCTGGTGATTCACTAAAAAGGCCATAATGCTTTTTAGAAAATTATGGAAATATGTAAATTACTGATACATGCTCCCCAAAAGAATAGTCACTACCTACTAGAAATATGAATAGAAGAAATTTTTCTTAATTGATTATGAAGAATCTTGTGGAGAAATTTTGGCTAAATGAATTTTTGACCATTGGCACAGTATATTGGCTACCACTGCTTTGGATCACATTAGTTTTTCAAGTTTAGACAACTAGTATGACTCAACCTGAATATCCCCAGGACATGTGAGCCCTATTTTGGAGACCATAGCACTGAGTTTTTTTAAAGGGGCTCTAATGATATTTCAAAGTGAATTTATAGTATTTTTAATATACAGAATAAGAAAATGGGGGCATTTATTGGTTTTATGTAATTTATCATAGAACATAACACATTTATAGATTGGTATGATATGTGTTGTGGAGAGAAAAAGCTGTTGGCAAAATAACACCAAAAAAAATAGTTGTTGATTATGGTACTACTGATATTTCAAACAGCTCATACACTTTTGAGACAAAAGAACAAAAAAATTGTAGACTTATGGGATTATTATGAAAAGTGTTCTTTCTTATCTAAAGTTCTAAAGCAAGGCAAAGAGAAATTGAGGCTGGCCAATTATCCTCTGAACTTTGTCATTGAAGAAATCTAGCCTAGATGACTCATGAGAGAATAAAATGCTTTTCTTTCTTTCTTTTTTTTAAATTTTATTTTATTATGTTATGTTAATCACCATACATTACATCATTAGTTTTTGTTGTAGTGTTCCATGATTCATTGTTTGCGTATAACACCCAGTGCTCCATTCAGTACGTGCCCTCTTTAATACCCATCACCAGGCTAACCCATCCCCCCATGCCCCTCCCCTCTAGAATCCTCAGTTTGTTTCTCAGAGTCCATAGTCTCTCATGGTTCGTCTCCCCCTCCGATTCCCCCCCTTCATTTTTTCCTTCCTACTATCTTCTTTTTTCCTTTCTAACATATAATGTATTTCTAAAAACAGATATTTTTGCTTGAATAATTCAGACAAGTTCACTGATATTTCAACTAGCAATACCCATAAAATAATTTAAGTAAGAAGTTTTAAAATTAAAACTCTAAATGAGGCATTCGAGACAAAAGATAAGACATTCCAAAGCAGGAGGAAAATTTGTTGAATGATCATTTTTAAAATAACTTATATTTTGAAATAGTTTAAGACTCACAAGAAATTGCAAAAAACAGTTCACCCAGCTTTATCCAATGTTAATAAATATCTTACATAGCCATTATACATGTCAAAACTAGAGTTGCATAACTTTTAAACTCCTTATCCACACTGCCTATATGAAAACATCAGGTTGCTGGAGACCAAAATAAAGAATTTTTGAAGGGTGATATTTCTTTGGAAAGAACTTTGGGTGTGCTTTGTGTCCTCCATAATTCTGTATCCACAAGTGATTGCAGATCTGTAACAAATAGGTATTTTCTATTATTTACAAGAGGCCCCACCTGTCAAAAAACTATAGCGGGGAAAAGTCCTTAAGGTAATATTATGGGTTTTTTGGTTTGGTTTTGGTTATTTCCTTAAAAATTGGCAGCATTTACCATTCTCTAATTCAAGAGAGTATTCAATAAACAGAAATAATTTTTTCCAGGTAACTGAGATATAAGATTTCAAAGGCAAAATTTCTTTCTCAATCTCTCATAGGCACATCTCTAATTCTATCTCTACTTTGTGGTTCTATCACCTCAACTTCACTTTAGCAAAATTGACATTGAAATCACTCAGCTGAAACATTTTCTTATTTACCTTTTCAAGTTTGGATTATTCCTAGACTTCTGTAATCCTTCAAATCTTAGGCTTGGTCCACTGAAATTAGGGCATGTTTAATTTAAAATTCAATACCTTCACCCTATTCTTTTGGGGAAGAAATTAATCACTTTCTTCCTTATGTTAGTGTTGTTGATCTTGTTTTTAATTCATCTCTCTATTTCCCACTTTACCTAGCAGAGTGCCTTGAACATAATGGGAACTCAGTGAATGTCTACTGAAAGGATGGATTCCTTCCATAAAGAAAGGAGCTGAAAGGATGACTAATGAAGGCAACTAGTCAGATAATTTTAAAACATTTTTGTCTAATATTTGGACATTTCAGCAAGAGTTTTTTGTCAATTATGTGGATGGTTACTTTAATACACCATAGCATTCCTTGCACATGTGTGGTACCCAATAGTTGTATATACATATAGCCTTACAAAAAGCAGGTAACCCCAGTTGGATAAAAAAAATCATATTAATAGAAAATATCTAAATGAATACAAAAGATACTATTACCAGTATTATTTCTGGAGAATGAGGAAAAAGAATTATTGGATCAGTGAGGTCACTAAATTTGTACTTTTTGCTATACACTGTTTTAATTTTTATGAGCATGTATTACTTTTCCATTTCAATTTTTTAAGATTATGTTAACTAAGCAGAAAACTAAGCAAAGGTACTGTGGTCCTGAACTTTTGAGCTTGTGTCTTTCATTGACTCACAGTAGGGGATACAAAATCAAATGTCTCCAGGGCACAGGCAGGTAATGTAAGTAAGCAAACTGGACTACATGTGGATTGTGGCAGGTGAGGCAGTGCCTGCTCTGTCTAAAGCAACCAGGGACTACCCAGTTCTAGCTCACTGTTACCATAGAAGAATATGGGTCTAATGCTGTCAGATCACCCAATTTCCAAAGAAGTGAGAAGTCTAGAGATCTATTTTTTTTTTTTTGGTAAAATTTCCTGATTTTTAAATGAAAGTAATTGATTTAAAATTTGTGTAGTTTAAGATGCAGGCCAACAAATCATGTCAATGGCCTAAATCTAACTTGTGGGTCACCACTTTGTAAACTCTGACTTAAGTAGTAGTCTGGAGTGGTTTGTTTTTAAAACAAACAAACAAAAACAGATGAAGATGTTTTGAGAAACTGGCTCATCTCTTGTTTGTTTTCCTCCTATCTAAAATATTAGTTATTATTCCAGAGACTACAAAATGCTTGGGTATTTCCACGATGACTAAGCAGTGGGACCCAGAAACTGTCAAGCTTCTGAGGGATTGTAAACTGCCAATTAGCGTAGCATTCTTGGGCCAGTCATGAAGAATAGTCTTGGGCGTGGTAGCAGTGCTTCCTGAGAGGGCTGTGAAGACCAAGAACTGAAATGAGGCTAATAGAAAAGAATCAAATTGGTGGCAGAAAGCAGTCTTCAAATCCTAGAGTTGTGGTCAATTAGATTTTAAACTCTAAAATAGTCATGAAGGCAAAATTTAGGATATACCTCGTATGATATTTGGGTGTGAGCAAAGGTCAAGATATAAAACAAACATTTCTTTCTACATAAAAACTTGGGAGAGCAGATATATAGGTAGGGAGATTGAGTCCCTCCCAACTTCAGGACTAGTATTCAAGATTGAGCTATAAGGGAAAACTAATCCAGAATAGCCCAATGGGTTTTATTTTCCACTTAAATCATTTGTCACACCATTCAATAAAGACCATAAAGATAGTGCAGTTACCTGGCAAATGAACTCTTTTGAGCCACTTGCTCAATTAAGGTATCATGCTAAATATTACCCCCTTATATAAAATAATGCCATTTACCAGCACTTGCTATTGAAAAGTTGGCTAAAAACCAAGAAATAAATGACCATTAACCAAGAAAGGCCCTCAACGCATCCAAAATCATCTTCACAAGGCCAGGCAGTAAGGATCACAAGGCCAATTATAGGAACATCTCTCCCTCCACACAGCACATGTTGATGCTACTTGGCAGAGTAATGGACTCTCTAGTTCTTCGATTACAGTAGTTGAAAGCAGCAAATAAACACAACACAGCCCTTGGTAGGCACTCCATGAATTTATCAAGTGATAAATGTGAGTGCTAGAAACAAAACATAGCTAAAATTATTAGCTAATTGCCTAACAGGGAGAGAGAAGGCAGATACCCTGAAAAGTTGACAGCGGACTTAAAATAACATCTGGGTCCAAAAATATAAGGGGTAGGAATAAAGCTCCTGAGACTATCACTCTATACTGCAGAGTGCAAAGCAGCTGCTCTTCCTTGGTTGGGAGGGTCCACTCTGGAGCCAGGAAACCTGGGTTCCATTGTTACCAACTGGCTGGGTGAAATTGCACAGGTAGCTTAACCTCTCTTAACTTGGGTTTCCTCATCTATAAAGTCTATCTGCCTCATAGGGTAATGAGGACTCAATGAGTTAACACCTGTAAAAAAAAAATCTTAGAAGAGTGGCAAGTGCATAAAAAATACTCAATAAGGTTACCAATGGATAAGAATACCGTGGCATCATGCAGAAGAGTAGATTTATGTTCAGGATAACCTAATTATTAAGGCAGGAATTAAGTAACAAACGTATAGAAAACCTTCTAAAATTATTAAAACACAAAGTTTTCGTTTATTGAGAGCAAATTTTTTAGCATCTGGGAAAGTCATGTGAAATACTGCATTGAGGAGCATGTCAGAATAGCTCAGCACAGTGTTCTACAGAGCGCTGGAAGCAACACTTGACTAGAGTCTCAGCTCTCTCATTATTAGCTGTCTATCGCTAAGCATGCTTCATACTTCTCATCTATAAAATTAGGGTAATGGGGGAGTTGTTATTAGAACCACATTATGATTTTTGTTTGCTTTCATGGGCCCCTTCTTCTATAAAATCATATTTAAAATTATATTTTACAGCTGCACTGGTCTAAGGGCATATAATCCAGGTTGGATTCCTTATTATATATTCATATTATTATATTCAATTTTTTTTCCTCCTGACTTTAAAAAGTCAGGCACTGTGCCTATTGGATAAGCCAGCCCTGATTGTTAGGAGCACTAAATTAATTAGTGTTGGTAAAGCAGTTGGGACAATGTCTGACACTGTAGTAAGCACTATATGAGTGTGTGTTAAATAAATAAAAATGTAAAGTGTCAGACAAGACAGGTGTTACTTTCTTCCAGACTTCCTCCCTGCTCCCCCTGCCACTCTGATAAGTAAATTCTGCTTCAAAATATGGTTAAAAACTTTCCTACTATTCACCTGCAGTTAACATTAGCAACTGAAACTATAAAGTCTTCAGAACAAATTAAGAGTACAAATGGTATTTAAATTCCATTTTGTTAAAAATAAGTGGAGGTGCTGAGTATTGTTTGCACTTCTTTCCCAAACCCTGCACAACTTCAGAGGTGCTGAGCAAGGTGCTGCTCAAGGTTGTGGAATCCCAAATGGGGAGGATTCACTTTCTGGTTTCCAGTCTTCTTTATCAGGAGCAATAGTTCCTATCAATGTCCCTCATATATATGACTAAAGACACCAAACTTAAAAGAGAAACTATAAAAGTTTTTTTCTCCCCCCACAGATTAGAACACACACACACACACACAAAGAAAGCATGTTATATGATGGAACAGTCTTCTTTTCAAGAATTATTCGCGTTAAAGGCCTAACAGACAACCGAATTTTTTTTATGGTAATTCATACCATTATACAGGAGGGCTAAAGGAACATTTCAGCCCTCTGTAAACTCCCTCAGGATCAGAAAAATGTATGATTGTCTTTATTTCCCCTCTCAGGGACCGACTTGGGCTTAGAACATAGTCAACATTGTTTGGCTTCATTTTTGGCAATTTGAGTCAGATGGACCATCAAACACATAAAATAAGATTAAAACACAAACCACTGTTGAAATTTATATTCGGAATACCCTAGCCGTGCTTTCTTCTTGATTTCAACTTTCTCCAGTTTCTCTTATCTCTCCTGCTTCAAACTCCTGACTCCAATGCTCAGCTCTGGCCTCTATACTCCACCCCTGGATTTGGTGTTCACCCTTACTACCCACTGTGTTCTGAGGTCAGCCTAGCTCACTCCTTGGGTAGTCATTACCTACCCCTCTCACCAGCATTGGCTACATAATTTGTGGGACCTAGTGCAACATGAAAATGTGGGGCCTCTCATTTAAAAAGCAGAAGAAAAAGCTTTTTCTTGATTTTGTGGTCTCTTCCGACTTGTCATGGTGTTTTCTATTTGCTATTTGATGTTGCACTCCCTTGTGCTTGGGGATACTTGGGATGAGTGAGGCCCAGTCCCACAACTCAACAAGCATGAGCATACCTAGCTCCAAGTCTTCCTGCTTCATTCCCAGGCCCCAACCAGGGGCTTAGGTACCAATGGTTGCTGGGGGCGCTGGCAGCTGAGACGCTGGGAGCAGGAGGTGGTAAAAAACAGGATTGCTGGTGAGCCAAGACCCCAAGCCCCCGGTCATGCTCCATGGTCGCATCTGACTTCACTTATAAAACATAAATTCAAAAATAAAATTATTAAAAATTTCAAGATAGCAATTGCAAAACACTAAGGATCGAGCATGGGATTTTTCTGAGCCATGGGTCCTGTGCAACAGCACTGGTTGCATGTTCATGATGCATGAGCGAGCCCTGCCTTCCACCTTTTGAATTCCTAATCCACACCCAGGCACTAAAAATCCAATCCCCACTTGGGCCTCTTGGCCAGCACCCTGGTCCTCTGTGAGGAAGTCTGACTCAGACACTGCCTTCACAAACAATGTAAACTCATGACCAGAATTCCAGAACTCACCCAAATTATTCCTTGGGCCTCTTGCTGCATTCTGTGTGCCTGGCTTCCCTGGAAACGTACTCAACACGAACAGGTACCTCAAGACCGGAAATGAACAAGCTGTACTTTTCTCATGCTAATCTCCGCTTCCCTTTCCAGAAGCATTTCCAAGTGCCTGACCTCCTCCTAAGAGGAGTGTTGGACCAGATCCCAATACACGCATACAACTAACAGGACACCCCTCAACCAAGGCTTTTTTCTTTTTATCTTTTTTCCCTCCTTACCTTTCTCTAACTCCATCCTCTTACTCATATTTCAAGTTAGACTATGTGGAATACAGAAAGTCCCTGTTTATTACTGAAAGAAGCATTCTGATCCACCATGACAAGATAGAGAATCAAACAAAAGCCACTGTCATGCCCTTCCGAGTCATCTGAGTAGGCTGTATGGATTTTATACTAACCAGCCACGTGCTGCCAGCTGCAAGCTCCTAGACTGAATTTCTCTGCTACCAGTAAATATTGGAGAGATCTTCTGCCAGTTCTCTGGAGAAATAAAAACAAGATGTACTCAGATCAGACACACCATGTTTATTTCAGATGAATCGATAGTTGCTTTATCTTGAACACTTAAAAAGTTTGTTAGGCTCAAAAGAGTTTGAATTGAAATATGAAAGTTATGGTCGTCTTTAGCTAATTCAATCCCTACCTTAGCCTTTTATCAGTCACATCATATGAAATCATATCACTTGTCATTTCATATCATAGTATTAAAATGGAAGAGACCTTGATATCATCTCATCTACTCATTTCATTTCCCAGAGGAGAAAACTGAGACCCAGAGAGGTTAAGCCCAGAGTCACACACAGCAAGCACATTAGGTACTGTGGAGTGCTGCTAGAACTGGCTTTGTGACTTCCTGCTAGCCCCACCCTGATTCTATAGCACAATGACTCAAAGAATCCGAAGAAATATAAGAAATGTTATATGGATATATTTACAAATTTTTTCTGATCAAATGACAAATTAGCCTCAAATAAAAAAAAATAAACATTTTTGTATAAAAATTGAGGGGTGCCTGGGTGGCTCAGTCCTTGGTTAAGCATCTCCCTTCAGCTCAGGTCATGCTCCCAGGGTCCTGGGATTGAGCCCCAGGTCAGGCTCCCTGCTCGGCAGGGAGTCTACTTCTCCCTCTCTCTCTCTCAAATAAATAAATAAAATCTTTTAAAAAAAATTGAAAGGCCAACTACAAACTGGGAAACTTATTCAAAATGTGCAATACATAAACTCTATTATTGCTCTTATTAGATTAAAAAGAACTTATATACTTACATAATTATGAATCGGTAGTCCTATTTGAGCTTATTCAGAATCTTGCTTTTTATTCCTTTCCAGGATGCCATGTAATGATTGTTTGAGGCCAATGAAACCCTGGTGTTACTTTCGATAATCATGTACTGGAATTACTTTCACTAAGCATGACCTTAGCAGAAATGACCATTATAAGGATTTAATTCATGTCAAGTAAATTGCATTAAATGCTAAAGAAGGGGTTAGGCAATGTCCATAGAGCCACACATAGTGGACCTAAAACATTGTCTGGGGTTTACACACACGAAGCTGGCCTCATCCTGACCCAAAGAAAGTCACTGGGCCCAAAGAAAGAAGTAACTCCTGGGACGCCCGGGTGGCTCAGTCAGTTAAGTGTCTGCCTTGGGCTCAGGTCATGATCCCAGGGTCCTGGGATCCAGCCCCACATCGGGCTCTTTGCTCAGCAGGGAGCCTGCTTCTCCCTCTGCCTCTCCCCCTGCTTGTGCATGCTCTCTGACAAATAAATAAATAAAAATCTTTAAGAAAAAAGAAAGGAAGGAAGGAAGGAACTCCTTTTCCAAGCCCATGATACCTACTCTAGCTGAACAGCCATGGAGAATTATGCAAATTAGGATGCAGCTGTCATGAAGTCTGAAGGGTCTAGAAAGCCATTGCCCAGGCTGTTCAGCAGCAAGAACTCCCTCAGTGGCTTGGAAGCTTCCCAGGTCCCTGCAGAGGAAGCTCGTCCTGGTCTGAGAAGCCATTGAGAGCAGTGATAAGAGGCTCAGGAGGAGAGAATTCATGAGAGGACCATTTCTAGAAAAAAAGAAAAGCAAGGAGCACAAAGTACCCCCAGATAGAACTGGAGATGGAGAGTACCCCATGGATGTGTGGCTAAGCTGGCCTCTTTCATTTGCCTAAGATCGTAGTGAGCGCCCGCTGCCTTGGAGGAATGCCTGATTTGTCACTGGCACTGATGCCTTTTGTACCAGCTTGCACAGAAGACACTACACACCAGATGCCTGTCTGCCTTACCATGTTTTCCATCAACCAGAAGCAGCTGGCCCAACAGAATCATGAGATGCCCATCAAAATCTAGGCTGTGGTGCCAGTTAAAAGACAATATCCTGAATGCATGGGGTTCTATCTACAGGATATGGTGTATGTATGCTCTTTGGTGCTCTTTCATCCATAGCCAGCATACATGGGTCTAGCAATCAAGGGGTGGATGTAGGAGTGGCTCCTCTCACTATTACATCTAATAACCTTCTTGCAGAATTCTTGCCTCCCATCTGTGCAATAATGATCTGTACTGGTCTGGAGGGAAGAATGATTCCTGTTGCCTACACAACAATGGTTCCATTAAAGTGGAAAATGAGACTGCCACTGGTCATTTTGGGGTCCTCATGTCCCTGAACCAACAGGTAAAGAATATTACTCTTCTGGCTGAGATGATTGATTCCGATAACCAGAAGCTGACTGTGTTGCTACTACAAAGTGAATGTAAGGAGAACTATGTCCAGAACTCAGGGATTCTCTGGTCTGTATCTTAGCACTTCCATGACCAATAATAAAAGTTAATGGAAAACTCCAGCAACCATAAAAAGGCAGAATCACTGAGGATTCAGACACTGCTGAATTCATTCTGACATTCATTCAGGAATGAATATTTGTGTCAGCTCACCAAGTAAAGAACTAACTGAGGTTCTAACAGAGAGGGTAGAAAACTTGGAATAAACCAGTTTTTGAAATGTGTGTGTGTGTAGATAAAGCAGAGTAAAACTTTTTTTCTGTAAAGAGTCAGATAACAAATATGTTAGGCTTATATGGTCTGTGTCGCAAACACCCAAATGTACAATTATAGCCCCACAGCAGCCAGAGACAATATGTAAATCAATCGGTGTGGCTATGTTCCTATAAAACTTTATTTTTAAATTTGGATTTGACCTGTGAGTTGGAGTTTTTCAACCCCTCATATAAACTAATTTTGTATTTCTTCTTCTCTTCCCCCTTACTAATTTTACACAAGAAAATTTAGTGTTTCAGTAACAGAATGTTCTGGTGAGACTTCAAAGTTGAGAGTAACTAAGACAGCTCAAAATGAATGATGTAACTGTCCCAGAGGTAGATACAATGACCGCTGGGACTTTGAGGGACTGCTGGGACACTGAAGTGCAATGAGGTTGAGAACATCTTCGTTTCCGTGTATGGAAGTCCATAGGAAAGCTCTTGTGTGGAAGAAAGATGCCGAGTAGCCAAAGTGGCCAATTAGAAAGTTGCTGTTTCCCAGCCTTTCATCCTCTGTGACTGTGGGGCGGGGACTCCACAAACCTCCGTTCTCCTTTCTCAGCCGGGGTTTGTCAATAGGGGGCACTAGCGGGAAACTACAAGGCCGGAGGGAAGGGGACCCGCTCCTTCCTGTGTACCTCCTGTTCCTTTCTGTCTTCCATTCCCGTCAGCACCGTGGTAGCAAAGGGGTTACATCCCAGGGCCAGCAGCGCAGTTGATTCTGGTTTGTGATTCTTCCAGCGCCCGCAGAACTAGCACCACTCCATCCCCTGAGACCCCAGCACCGCAATTCCGTGTCCCCTCCTCAGAGGGCTGGGCCTCACCCCGCAGGGGGTGCCTTCCAGCCCCTGAGGCAACAGTACAGCGGAGCAGTGCCCGTTCTCGGAGGCCTGAATTTCAGGTCTGCAGGGTCCCTACTCAGGCTTCTCAGCCTTACCAATCCCCATTCCTTCCCCCGGTTCTAGCGTGGTGGCCGCTTGCTAAGACGGCTACATTCTTAGTGTTTCCTTTTTCCCTTTTCGTCGCTTCAGTACTTGGTTGACAGTTCTTTATAGGAAGTTCTCTGTTAAAATAACTGGGTGATTTCTGTCTTTTGACTGATACAAGCAATCCAAACCCCCCATGAGGTTATATCCATTTTCCACATGAGAAAATTGAGACCTAGAAACGGTTAAAAAACTGGACCAAGGCCACACAACTAGTATGAGACAGGAATAGGGCTTAAACCTGGGTCTTTCTGGTTGTAAAGCCCTTCCTCTTTTAAACACAGCTGAGCTCTGCAAGGTGAAGGCAGATCTAACCAATAGCTCGCTGGCCTCTTTTTAGCAAGGAGATAGGTATTCAAATTAGACTGGGTCCAACCAAGGCAGGCAATGTAAAATACATGCAAGAGTACACACACCTGGCAGCTTTAAGAGACTTTATAACACTGGGCCCAAGTGAATTCTATTCCAAAGCACACAGGAGCCTGCAGACATCATGTGAGATTCTATAATAATCTCAAAAAAAAAAAAAAAAAAAGGGAGCTGCTAGAGTAGTGGAGAAAGTTAGTGACTTTTCCCTTTTGTGAAATAGATACGCAAATATTTAGTTTTTACATTAATCTCCAGCAAAAATCTAGGATGTTCCTGTGTGTACTTTTAGCAAAACTGCCTGATTCCCAAGAACAAGCAGTTGAAACCAACTAAACTCACTTACATTCGCAAAGTGCTATATGATACATTCACGGGTAAGATGGTGAAATGAGGAATGGATGCAGATCCCAATTTGAGGTTATAAACATATTTGTTTAGAAATAAAGCAAGCTTTGAGACAGCATTGGTGCTTGGGCTGGACCCAGCAGGCAGCTTTCAAAAGGAAGAGCCAAGAGCCCTTCATCACTGCCGGACTGGGCTTCTCCTGGGCCTCCCAGGGAAAAAGTGAATTCTGGATGGAGTAAGACCAGCAAGGATGAGGTTGTCAGGATCATCCTGAGGATCACATGAGGAAAGTGAGGCAGACCTGGGGGTTCTTACTCGAGAGATGAGATAAATCTATCAGACCTTGCAGGCAAGTGTTACTTTCTAAGGGAGGAGCTCCAGGTTTCCCTTTGCATCCTGGTTTCCAAGTGGTCTTGTCTGCCCAAAGGATGGTGATTAAGATGGCAACTGTACGGTCATCTGTTGATTTTGTCACCAGTATTCACTCCTCCTCTTTCTAGCAGTTTCTTTTTAAGATTTTATTTATTTATTTGACAGAAAGAGAGAGAGAGCACAAGCAGGGAGAGTGGCAGGCAGAGGGAGAGGGAGAAGCAGGCTCTCCACTGAGCAGAGAGACCTGATGCAGGACTCAATCCCAGGACCCTGGGATCATGACCTGAGCCCAAGGCAGCCGCTTAACCAACTGAGCCACTCAGGCACCCCATTCTGGCAGTTTCTTGATCTTTCTTTGCAGGAACAGTCGCCCCATTCTGGCAGTTTCTTGATCTTTCTTTGCAGGAACACCCGTTGCTTCATTGACTACATTCTGTGTAGACATCAAGAAGTTCCACCACCATCCCCAGCATGGGGTGGGCATGGGACCCCAGCCAAGCCAATCAGATCCTCTCTCCTTGAAATTTCAGTCTTGATCAGAGGGTCAAAGGAAAACAATTGTTACTGAAACAATAGCAGGACCTTGAAAACACGGTTCATTAGTCCTGCTATTTAGATGCTCAAACTTGCCACTGTTCTTCTTTCTCCAAGCCTGATTCTTCTACTCGCCCTTCAATTTTCTGAGCTATCCTATTTCTCTCAAGTGGATCCATTTTTTTTTTTTTTGGCCAGGGCCTTTGTTCATTGTTTTGCTTGCTTGCAGCCAAGGAATCCTCACTGACTCCATAAGCTGTATTGGTCAGAAAAAATCTAAAGTATCTCTACAAATTTCAGAGAACTCTCAGAAAAAGATAACTGTCTTGTTCTATAATGTTTCTAGTTGCAGATATCCAGAGGAAAGTCACAGGGAAGCAGACTATAACCTCTATACATTCAGGGACTGGGTTCATTTTGTTCACCGCTAGATCTGAAGTGCCCA
The DNA here is from genome assembly GCF_964656455.1 of Halichoerus grypus. Taxonomy (NCBI): domain Eukaryota; kingdom Metazoa; phylum Chordata; class Mammalia; order Carnivora; family Phocidae; genus Halichoerus; species Halichoerus grypus. The sequence continues at coordinate 65,470,296 of NC_135713.1, read as the reverse complement.
GCACAGTGCTTGGTACAGCATAGGTGCTAAATTAATATCAGGTGTATGAATAAACAGAAAAAGAAAAATAACTTTGCAATGATTTGTTTAATAATAGAATTGCTACATCATGAAGTAGTAAGTTCCTTGTCACTACAGAGATTTAAATAGAACCTAGATCTCTTAGGATGGGGGAAAAAAATCCTGCTTTGAGCAAGTGGTTTCCAAAACACATTGTAATTCAGCTTTATAATTCCATAATTGTTTCTTACTTGCTCTTAGAAAATATATTCTAAAGTAAAAATAGAACACTATGTGCATTAGGGTAATATATAGCAAAGACTAGATAGTTAGAACAAAAGGCATATGATAATTTTCCTATGTTAGGAGGGCATTTCCTTACAAGCCCACAAAAAAAGCCAGCAAAAGCTGTAACAGGAGATGTAAACCATTGCTGGTCTTGTTTACAATGACCTACACTTGATCTATTTTTAGTCTCAAGGAAAGTGAAATAATAAGAAAATGGATAGTTTGGTTGCCATGGTTATTCCCATCCACTGGCGCATCTCACCACCCATTTTCTTTCGTTTCTAATAACCCAGTTTCCCAGAGTGATATCTTAGGAGCCTAACTGAGGCTCTTTATTAAATGGGTTCCCCTGGTACCACCCTCATCTGGCTACTTTTCACAGCTTCCCTGTCTTTGCTTGCCGGTCTTCAACATGGCTGGAAGTGGAAAATACCCAGCCTGGGGCTACCAAGATTTTTCAGTGCAGATAAGTCTCTTGCTTGGCCACAGCCACTTAAGGGTCTGAATGGATTATGCGTTCCTGAACCTTAAAGATGCATCCTTCCCTATGTTACCAGGGCAATAAGCAATTGAGATGATGGGTTGCTCTTTTCTTTAACATGAGTTTCACTAATTTTATAAGCAGCACACCTTGACTTTGAAGGCAGGTGGAATGGAAGGAAACACAGTCTGGAGAATATGCTTGTGACCTTGTGAAACTGAGCTACGCATCTGTCTTGGTTGCTTTGGATTTCTGTAGTAGCTAACAAAGACAGTGTCTCTGCTTTTGGCAGAAACCCATGAGAGTGCAAAGAATCCATGTGGGGCCTCTTAAGAGACACTTTGTGGGGAATTATGCTCCCTTGGTAAATTCTGGTCTTTGTTGTAGCAGGTTGTAGAAATTTGACTTTGTATACTCTCATATACAATTAAAAAAAAAAAAAAAATGGTATTGCTGGTACCACACATCTCCGCGTCTAAACGCTAGGTGGCAACCTTACCTTTCGTGTCACCAATCATGAGGCATGGGGAAATTCGATGGTGAACAAGAAATAGGATCCTTGCTGTGACGGAGCTTGCACGGAAGTGGAAGAGGTAGACACTAAACAAGCAAATAAAAATGGTTTTAGATAATAACTGCAATGAAAAAATAACAACATAATGTAATAGCAAGTGGGCATGAGGGGGAAAGAATGGTGGTCAAGAAAGGCCTCTGAGGAGCCCCTCAGCCCGAATGAGGAGGAGTCAGCAGGGCCAAGAGCTGGAGAAACGGTGGTTCAGGAGGAGGAAATATCAGTGTAATGGCCCTGGAGGGGACAAGCTTTAGGTACTAAAGAAAAGAAAGAAGCTAGTGTGGCTGGAGTGTGGGGAGGGGAGGAGAGAACGGGATATGAGGCTGGGAGATAAGCAGGGGTCAGACCGCGTAAGGACAGCTGGGCAAGGAAGGAGACAGGATCGTCTTCCAAGCTCAACAGAAAACACTGGAGGAAGAGGTAGAAGGTGAAGGCGCCTGAGTTCACCCTCACCGTTCTCACCCACAAGGATGTAATAAGCTCCTTCCAGTGCTCACAGTGGACTGACCATTAAGATAGCAGATTTGGTAGACACGGCTTCCAACCAGGAACAGACCTTGGGGACGCAGCACACCCCGATGGAGGCATCCTGTTGAGTGTGGACCCCTAAAGAAAAAGGCATAAGCAGAGGGGGGAAAAATCAATTTTTGGAAACACTAAACCCTGCAACAAACACCATTTCCTGCTGAGAAAGTATTTTAACGCACAAACCTCCTTTATGCCAGAAAGAAAAACAAGAGGTAGAATTTTCCCATTGTGATACACACAGATCAAATTTAGGCTCCAGGACACCTGAGTTCTGCGCAGTTCTCTTTGCCTGATACCCACCAATGAAGCTTTATGGTAAACATTGATGGCAACTAACTGATAAGAGATTATCTATTTAGTGCAGTAACCGAGGCATTTTAGTCAGAAGGCAACATTCTCAAATAAATGCAGCCTTGCTCAGCTGGTCTCAAGACTTTCCTTCTGATACAGCCACACCCAGACCCCTTTGCGGGGCTGTTCTGCTCACGAAGCCTCATGGTGTGGCACTGAGCAGCACTTCCAGGGGCTGTGAGCAGAGGGGAAGGAGGAGACTTTGCCTCCCAACCACTCAGAACAAAGACACAGGTGCACGACTGCAGTTTCCTGCTAACTACGTGTGGGCGCACAGACACTCACATAGAGTCAAGTCCCCTTTTTTTCCTTTCTCCCCCTTTTGAGGCTGCTCTGGATGAGTATTTCCAACTGAGAAGCTGGCCCATTCAAGTAACAGAAATGAGAAATGTCTATCTAGTGGGGTCTGTGTCCAAGCGGAGAGGACATGCCCCACCGAAGAGGACAGCCACCCCAGCGCCAGTCAAATGTTTCCATACAAGAATGTGGGGCCTGATGTTATCTGATCTCCTGCTTTTTCTAGAGAAACCAGAAATCCAGATTTTAATGTAAAGTCTCCTGCTTTTTAAAATGTTTACAACTGATTCAATAAAACAATTCCTTGACGGCCAAATAAATCATGTTCTGGGGGCCTTATGTGGCCTGTGGGCCCCTGGTTTGTAAGCTCTGCTTCAGTCCATTTTCCGATATTTATTATGAAAATGTCAAATATGTAGAAAAGTTGAAATAATTTTCCAGTGGACACCTCTGAATACCTATCACCTAGATTCTAGTTGCTTGGTCACATATCTCTACTCAGCTACTTCTTTTAAAGGAATTTTAACTGTATGGAAATTTGAAGGAGCAGGAAAGAGGAAAGGAGAGAGTGAGTCCTGCGGAGGCAACTCTAGTCTATTAACTCGTTTCTTAAAATTCAACCTCAGTGGCAGGAGAAATGGAGAATTACTAATCAACAGGTGTAAGATTTCAGCTATGCAAAATGAATTAAGTTCTGGAAATCTGCTATGTAACATTGTACCTATAGGTAGCAATACTGTATTGTACACTTAAAAATCTGTTAAGAGGGTACAACTCATGTTAAGTGTTCTTACCAACAATAAAATGAGTAATAATATATATATTTTTAATGCAACCTCTTTAACCCAGCTTTCTATTGGCCATGATTTTTAAATAGAGCTTAGGAGTTAGAGACTCACAGCCCTGGTGAGCTAGGTCATCCCTGGGCAGATTGAAGTTGCCTCTCAAAGTGACATCTCAAGAAGTGAGCCCCAGGATGCTGGGAGGTTTTGTGGAATACCCACGCTTCTCCCATTTCCCTGGACACGGAAACTCTGACACCCCTGAGTGAGGCCTGGAAGGTTCAGGCAGCACCATGGAATACCTTTCACTGCCTCCAGTAGAGTCAGAAAGGGCCAGACACAGACCGTGGGATCCCTACGAGGAGGAGAGTGTGCAGTTAGAGATCTCACTTGCTCTGAGGATGTGTGAGCGTGGCATTTTGCACATGGGATGCTCATTTTGTGTGGGAGGTTAGAGTCAAAAGCCTTGGCTGTGAAAAGTGATTATTTTAATTAAGTCCCTTGAGACTCGCTGCTGAACATTCTTCGAAGGTTGAATATAGCCTTTCTCAGGGTTCCCACATGGGCACTGGGACCCAAGAAGGTATTAAATCCTCACAGCAGCTCTCATGTTGGTTTGTCTGGCGAGACTGATCAGCAGCCTGCTCTTGTCCTTTGTGGTGACTGAGAAACACCTAGGGACAGAGGGGGAGAGGAAGCTTTTATACCCACCACTGTTCCCCACTGCTTTCCACTGAGCTTAAAAAAATTACATTTCCCGTGTGGTAGCAGCGTATCATTAAGGGATGGTAATCACCATGGTAACCAAGGATCATCTGCTACAAGCAAAGGAAAAAAGAAAAGCGTCGGCCAGAGCTTGCTGCACCCACATTAGCTCAAAATGCCCAGCCTTTTAAGTAATACGGAAAAGGAATATTTCTCTAGACTAACGGCTACACCGAATTTTAGAATCATTAAATCATTAAATTGTAAGAGTGAAGGAACTGCAGAATGACCACAGGCTGCAACTCAAGGCCTTCAGGGTCAGCCAACCAGATAAATCATCAGGCCAGTGGCTCCGTGGTGGTGGGAGGAGCGAGAGGGTCTGGAAAACGGGGCCAGGCTCTGAGAGAAGGGGCAACAGCTTCCACAGCAGCCGCTGATCGTTGCAATGAGAGAGCCAGCCCTCTTATGTCAGATCATGCAATTTCCAAAGGAAGCTGAAAATGCAGATTTTTATGTGAAATACCCCAATTTTGACTATTATCCCAAACTAATTCCAAGCAGGTCGAATAAAACACATCTGTGAGCTCCAGTTTACAACATTCGATTCAACACACCCACCCACTCTATTTCTTAAACTCTGAGAATACCAAGATCCAAAAAAGTTATTATCTGTCCAGGTCACACAGTTCACTAATTAGTGAACAAGTCAGGCCTCTGGAGTCTGGACTCTCGGTACAGTGCTCCTTCCCTTCTAAAATGTTGTGGAGACAAGCCAGCTTAGCTCATTTCCACTTTAATGGGTACAAAAACTCTGCTGGCAGTCAGGATTCATTATAGATTGAAAATTTTAAAACCATAAAAACAATTTTCAGAGCGTACAAGATGTGAATCTATCCATTCCTTGTTAGATCGTTTCCTAATAGTTTGTGTTGACTGTTACTACAAATGGGAATTTAAAATTATATTTTTGACTAGTAGCTGTTTGTATATAGAAAGCTATTAATTTTCTCATTACATTTGTAATACCCACTTTACTGAATTTTCTTTTCTCTAATGACATATCAGCTCATTGTCATGGAATTTCTAAACATAGAATCAAATCTTCTGCAACTAATTGTTATTTTACCCCTTTTTTTTTTTGTCTTTGCATAATTAATATTTACATAGGACAGTGTTAACTAAGAGTACTTAGTAGCTTTGTCTCATTCCCAAATTTAACGGGAATTCGTCTCACCATTAAGCATGATGCTGGCTTTATATATACATATATATCTTAAACATCATATTAAGAATCTATTCCTATTTATTAAGGGCACTTTAGAAAATAATGAATAGGGTGCCTGGGTGGCTCAGTTGGTTAGGCGACTGCCTTCGGCTCAGGTCATGATCCTGGAGTCCCGGGATCGAGTCCCACATCGGGCTCCCTGCTCGGCGGGGAGTCTGCTTCTCCCTCTGACCCTCCCCCCTCTCATGTGCTCTCTCTCTCTCTCTCTCTCTCATTCTCGCTCTCTCAAATAAATAAATAAATAAAATCTTTAAAAAAAATAGAAAATAATGAATATGTTACATTATATCAAATTCTTTTTTAGTACCAGTGGAAATGACTAAACGGTTTTACTCCTCTGAGAAATATGGGGAATTATATTACTAGATATCCTAGGGTAGAACTACTTTTGCCTTCCCAAAATGAAATCTATTCTTTCTTTTTTTAAAGTTTTATTTATTTAAGTAATCTCTACACCCAACATGGGGCTCGAACTCACGACCCCAAGATCAAGAGTTGCACACTCCACTGACTGAGCCAGCCCGGTGCCCCAGTCTATTCTTTTAAAGTTCCATTGGATTCTGGTTGCAAACATTTAATCTCAGATGCTTGTATTCATATATCTTTTTGTTGTTCTATCTTTGACATGTTTTGTCATGAGTGTTTATACTTATAAAATAATTGGGAGGCTTTGCTTCTCCTACACTCTTGAATGGTTTAAACAGCATGGGGGTTGTCTGGTGATTAAAGACTTGATTCACTTAAACTTAAAATTTCTAAGTTTCCATGACTCTGACCAAGTCCTTTACCCCGGAATATATTCTCTGCTTCCTTGTCTGGGACCAGCTTTATCTCCCCTCCTTGAATCCAGTGTCATAATCCCAGTGGCTAAAAGCCCCATGTCTCCTTCATGGTGGCTTCGGAGCCTTCACAGGAACCAGAACCTTTCCATGACAGCCCAGTGGGGCAGAGGTGTAAATGTTCATTCATTTCGCTATCCCTTTCCTCTCTCTTCGGGGTACAAGACTTGAGATTCTTGTTGCATTTAATCATTGGTCTTCAGCATTTGTTAGAGCCCTGAATATTAAGTGATATTAATACACAGGCCAGTACAGAAGTGTCTCTTCTCCTCTTTGACTTTGTCTAATTCTTATCCATTTCACTTTTTCCTTCCCTTCCTCTCTCTTTTTCTAGTCCTTTCCTCCTGCTAATGGCAGAGATGTGCATAGATTAGACCGCAAGAGCAGGAGACTTTCTGGTCTATCTTTTTTAGTTCGTATCCTGGATTCTAGTTTTTCACCAACATTTTTTTTTTCCGCAATAAAGCCAAGACCATTGCACAAGGTCTCCTAGTCACCCCAAATGAATCATTTGGCAATGAAACAAACCATTTTATCTTTCTCACCATCCTTCATATAGTTGAAACCACTACTGGAATTGGCTACACGTGGGTGGAAAGGATCTTCTGCAGGAAATATTTTATGTCTTCATCAGGATGCTCTCAAGCTAACCTGCCAGGCCAAGAGTTTTGTTGACGCAATGGCTATTTGTGACCCAGAGAAGGAGAGCCCCAGAGCTTGACCACTTGCATGTTAAAACAAGCAAATTGAAAATCCCATGCCCTAAAGATGAGAACCAGAAGTTGTCCTTCCCTAGAGATGTTATTATCAACAGGAAGAATGTGCGTGATCTTGGGGTGGAGGTGGGAATCCTTTCTAAATCAGGCAAAACTGTGCCACCCATTTCCTGGATCTTGGTGCCCAACTCTATGCTCTTTCTGAAGACCACCATCCAAGATGAGGTTGGAATGATATTGCAACCAAAAAAAGAAATTTGCTGATGACAGGCACATGATTCTCACAGTAATAAACATGAACAGGTGGTTGAGCAGCAGGTTCTTAAATACTGTGCCACTACAAGAGAGGGGAGACAGAAGATACAACATTTGCACTTGCAAAAATATCCTGCCTTTAATAACAACTTTACACTGTAAATGCAAATGATATGTTAAACTTGGTGGGGGAATGGCATGATATTGCCATAGTTATTTGGTAGGACAATAAAACAAAGGTAGCAGGAGCCCTGCTGGGCACTTGTATGGTACTTAACATTTTCAAAGGCTCTGACAGGCACCAATTCATTGTGAGGCTTTTCATGTGCTTTCTCTGGCCTGACAGTGCTTTAGAAGCATGTAAATAACTCTTTTCTACATGTATACCTTAATGCAGTGGCGAGCTTGGTTTATAGCCCCAATTGACAGGTTTTAAAGTTGCTGTAACCATGTAGGAAGTCCAACTATGGACTAGTTCATAGCTTAGAGATTAGCGGTTCTTAACTTGAGACTCTAACCTCTAGTTATGGAGAATAAATAATGTTAACTTCTCTTCCTGGGTTTCACTTTTCTCTGCCAACATATGCCATTAATGGAGCCCCAGAGAACACAAAGACTTTAAATCAGATTTTAGAAATGCACATGCACTGACTTTGTTCATAATAGCAAAAACTTCACAGGCCCAAAGACATTTTTACCTATGCCCCTTCCCACGGAATTTACCATCCGTATTACTGACCAAATATGTGAAAGCAATCTATCCCATAAATAACTTACTATGCGTTCTTATTGACCCAAGGCCTATATTTCTTTTGAGGATGATACTCCAAACTCCCTTGGCTTCTTTTTCAGAGTTTTCCCCCTAGGTTGTGAAAAGTTTCTTTGCCTGACCAAACTTTAATCATAATCAGGCTCCTGGACCTTCTCCTAGGCTCACCAGTGCACTTTCTTGTAAAACCTAGTGTTGGCAAGAACCCTGCTAAGTCAGTTTTACAAGAGGCCCCATTCTCCATATCTGATCGCCTTCAATATCCAAGCAGGGTCCTCATCTTCCACTGTCCTCCAGGGGATATCTGGTCACCCTGGCCTGTCTTTGGCAAAGGTCCTGTCAGGTCGGGTTAGCCCTGATGTTTCTCCTTGGTGACTTTCCATCCACTGACCCTCCCTCCCGCTCCTTGGCTGCAGATCCCCACTTGCCCATGCTGTGTTCAGACCTGGGCCCAGTTCTACTCTGAGGGCCCTTCTCCCCTACTGCTGTAGTCCTGAATACAATCTGTTTCTACTGCTTTACCTACTTTCCAGCTCCGGTTTTCTTTGACAACTATGAAACAGTCTAGTCACCTACTTATTGTCCACTTCGAAGAAAACTCCTCTGATTAAAAATAAATGCCTATGGGCAACTTAGAAGAAATAGACTTTCAACTTCTCTTTATGCTGAAAAACAGGAAACAGCCATAAATATTTAGTGTGCTTCAATGCACGCATGGCATTCCTGAAGGTGCGCTTCATACGGAGCCTGTGCCAGGCATGAGGCTACCATCACAAAAACAACGTGATTCCTGCCTTTACAGACCTCACAGCCTAGCTGGGTGAGGGGAAATGTGTATGTAGAATAAAGTCTAATGATATTAAAATAGAGATGTGCCAGATGGGTAGGCAGGCAGATAGAATGGAGGCTCAAAGGAGAAGATAATCCATACGCTTGGGATCATGGGGTGATCAGAGAAGCCAGAGAGAGGAGATGGCATTTTAACTTAACGATGAAGGTTAAGTGAGCAGTTACCAGCTGGCTGAGGAGATGGTAGATGTAGGCAGAGGGCTGAGGAACCACAAAACAAAGGTGAAGTAAGAAGGCGCGAAGCATTGCTCCCATCACCCAGAGTGAAGGGTCCACACATGTATGAAGTCAAAGCTCAGTAAGCGTTTGCCGAATGCACAAATGCATACGTGAATGAGGGGACATAGGGAAGAAATGTAAACCACTGATCTCAAGTTTGAGACAGTCGTGAGAAGCTGATCTCGCTGAGATGTGACGTCTGACAGAAAGCTGTGGCTGGACCAATGAGTTTTGTGAAGATGTAGGAGAGGTCTTAGAACTCTAGCTGCATTTCTCACTGGGATGAAGCTTCTGGACCATGAGAAACATTTCAGCAGAAAAAGATCAGAACTGGAAGGGCCATTAGTGAATGTCTAATTCAGTCCTATTTCAGGTTACAACGATGGGCTCCAGCTTCCCCCCACGGTCAACACAGAATGACCTCTCAGTGAAAGCCTCTGGCCACACTGAAGAAAAAAACATAGGAAAGAATGAAGGGGTAGATAGAAAGAAAAGCGGGCAGGCTGGCAGGCAAGCAGGCAGGCTGACTGGCCTGTGACCCTGGCTTGAGATTTGGCTGGCATTTGGTTTATCCTCAGCATCTTGCTGGAAGGGAAACTCCCTTGAGCCCAGTTCCCATCAGAGCAAAGGAATGGCTTTTCACAGCCTACTACACAGAAACAAGCCTGCCTTCAGTCCCTCTTGGGGAGGAAGGGCTTTTGTGGTCCTGCAGCAGCGTGGTTGGTCTTTTTTTCTCACTTCACCAGAGCAATTGGTTTTGAGTTTCCAACCCAGCCCTTCAAACCCTTACAGGAAATTCCTAGGGACTAATTAGTCCCGCTACAAAGTTTTTGGCAGCTCAGCTCTGAAGCCCTCCTTTGAATTCTAAAGGAACCAGCAGGGGCACCTGGAGCTCCGCTCCTGGGTTTTCCCCAGCCTTGACCCAGAGACCTGGGTGGGATGGGTTTCCCCACGTGGAACAAAATTGACCCTTGATTTCTTTGCCCCAATGTTCTCCTACACCAGGTATCCTGAATTAAATATTCTTCCTACAGAACAGGTTTAACTCAGGGGTTGTTAAACTTTAGTATGCATCAGAATCACCTGCAGGATTTGCTAAAGTACAGGTTTACTTTAGGACCCACTCCCAGTTTCTGATTCCGTCGTAAGTTCAAGATGGAACCTGAATTTACATTTCCAACAAAGTCCCAGAGGACTTTGCTAATGCTTTCGTGCCAATGCCCACACTTTAAGTACCACCAAATCAGGAATCGGGTCTTATATTCTTTTTTTTTTTCTCCTGCCCACCTATACCTCAAAATTGCCAGGAATTCCCAAATCAGGAATCAGGCCTTATATTTTTTTCCTGCAAACAAGTTCTTCCCTGTCCTCCCATACCTCAAAATCGCCCTCTGTCCTTCTCCTTAAGAACATAATCCTTTCATTGATTAATTACTGCTCAACCTACTTATTGCTACAACAATTGTGTTCCTGGCATCGTGAGACATCCCTAATTTTATTTCCTGTCCCTGTTGTCTAGACCAGAATCTTACTTATAATCTCCAGGCCCAAATACATGGATAACAGAAACAATCAATCCAGCCCAGAGAACAAAGACAGTGCTCTTTCCTAAGAAAAAGGAGCTTCAGTTGAAAGCTGATGCAAGCTTTAGACATAAAATGGAGTTGCGTGCACATGGAGTGATGGTAAATTTCCTGCTAGCATTCTATTAGGCTCTGCTAGTGAGGAGATTTTTTCCCCTGGAGAAGGTTAGGAATTGGTGCCAGAATTAATTAAGGAATAAAGGTGAATGAATCTTTTCCTCTGTTGAATAGGGTCTATTCCACATGGCCTGGCTTGCTCTAATAATACCAGACAAGGTGTAATGTGAACTTCCCTTCCTACAAGAGCCGCCATTATGCTGGTAGGGGGGCTGGGTAACTCCACAAACTCCCACTCATAATGGTTTTTCAAACGTCAAACTACTTCCAAAGAGGGAAGGGAGGTCCGTGGGCAGTGTTTACAAGCTCATGGGAAGACACACTAGAAGGCAGTTTTAGAGGTGGCCATAGTTTTGGCCCCCAGATGGCTGGCCTGGGAGGAGATAGAGAGGGATGTAGTCCCCTCTGGATGTTACCAGATACCAGAAGCTACAGTTACTTGTGGGAGGCATGGGGCTGAGGGTGGGGTAACAGGACAGGTGCTAAAGGGTTGTAAAGTGTGGCTTGAACACGGAAGAGAATGTCTCTAAGAGAGAACTGACAGAAGGTTGTAGAGAGCTGTGATGGGTGGACATGAGTTTTTGAAGGAGACGATTCAACCCACTAGGACATGAGGTAGAGGAAGAGGGAGATGCTCTCAGCTGACAAAGAAAGTGGGTCGTGGACTGCGTGTGTGAAACGTGGAACATGTTGGACATACCTGTTGGGTTTTTGCTTCAGCTCCACCATTCTGTGGCTTGGAATATTTCACCTAAACCCTGAACGTTCTCCAAGATTGCACACTGTGCGGGACTGGCTAGCAGCCGTGTCTTTTTGTTGCAAAGTGTACTACCTTTACATTCTACAGCAAGGGCCTTGGTGCTGGGTGTAGACCAAAGTGACCAAAATAAAATCACGGAAGAGAAGAAGTGAAAAGAGTAACACTTTCCAACTCTGAAATCAGTATTTGGTTAGATAATCTCCAACTATTATTGGTGCCATTTCTTCTCTTTGCCCAGGTGTACCACCTCACACCTACCTTTATTCTGTTTGTTTCTTACCACTTCCTTGGAGAAATGCAGACTTGAGCCTAGGAGGCAAGGTTTGGGAGGGCAGAAACTCTGACCGCTGTGTTCACAACATACACTCCAGGCCCGGTGCCCATGTGGCATAGTGTGTACTTAATAAGTATTTGTTGAATGAATAAAGAGAAGAAGGGTATGCAGGGCAGGAAACTGGAAAAGAGGGGAAGAAATGTTTCTGAATAGTGAGTCTGGCCTAGCATCCCCTTAACTAGTGCTGCCCCCCTGGATGATGTGCCTTCAATTCTCAAAACTGTGCCTTCCTCAACTGTAGACTAGGAATGATGATGCCCGTCTTGCAGGGTCACTGTGGGCATCAGAGAGGCCTGTGTAGAATACTTAGCTCTGTACCTGATGCAGAGTAGAGCTCAGTAAATGATAATCATCATCATTATTATTGGTTTACTTATTCCATATATTCAATCATTCTGCTTTTCTTTTAACTACAGCAGAGGACGTCCTAAAAAAAATTGAAGCCTATGTTAATCCACGTAGTTTGCAATTTGGTGTTTTTTTTTTTTTTTTAAAGATTTTATTTATTTATTTGAGAGAGAGAATGAGAGAGAGCACATGAGAGGGGGGAGGGTCAGAGGGAGAAGCAGACCCCCTGCCGAGCAGGGAGCCCGATGCGGGACTCGATCCAGGGACTCCAGGATCATGACCTGAGCCGAAGGCAGTCGCTTAACCAACTGAGCCACCCAGGCGCCCCTGCAATTTGGTGTTTTTAAACCCAGTAGTATACTATATTGTTCTTATTTTCTCTTTTCTCAATTGAAAAGATGCCAGAGGCAAATAACTAGCCACATAAATTTGGACAGCAATTTCCAACCAGTGCACAAATGCTCTGATAATGCATTTTAGCATGTGAGTCAATCGTACAGTGGATTTTCCAAAGAGACTCTCGGCCTTCTATATCAAGAGGATTATATTTGCCATCTACTCTCTCTGGGCTGTACTGTGGTGAGGATTACTGAGCCGATATGTATTAAGTACTTTGAGCTACAGGGAGGAAAAGGTGTCATCAGAACACAAAGAAGCATTAAATGCCAAACAAATTGCTTTAACTCAGTGGCATGTCGGAGGCTTCACAAAGAAGATCATAAGGAAATAGTAAATCATGATTTCCACAAATAATTCAACTCCCTTATGGTTTGTCATGCATGTGTGAGCTAATATACAAAATAGAGAATAATTCTAAAATTTAGTAATTTGCTCCTGTTTAAACATCTCACAGCTAATTAGTTGTTTAGTTTTCACAAGTTTTAATGAAAATACTTCATACATATGTTGGATCCTCACAGCACAAAGTCAAGATTCATCAAATATTTTATGTGATTGCATCTATGATCAAGGCAAAATGCCTTAATTACACAAGTAATTAGCCTTGAGGAGAGAAACAAACACAAAAGTCCAATTAGTGAATTTGTTAACTGTTCCTCCCAGTGACAGAACCCATAGCCATTCCAGATATAGTTAGATATTATAACTACTTTGATCATGGGAATTACACATGATCTTCTGAAATGCACAATGGCAAAAATAAAAACACTAGTGGAATGAACTTGAATACAATGTAGCAGAATAAAGATTAGACTAAGAACCAAGAAACCTGGGTTTTAGTTCAGGCTGCCACTCATAAGCTGTGTGCCTTAAGATAAATTACTTTAGTCTTCCTGGGCCTCAGTTTCCTCAATTATAAATTATGGCAGCTGGACTATAGGATTTCTTTTTTTTTTTAAGATTTTATTTATTAGAGAGAGAGAGAGTGCATGCGCAAGCAGGAGGAAGGGGCAGAGGGAGAAACAGACACCCCTTCACCCCCCCATACCCACCCACCACCCGGGGCACAATCCCAGGACCCTGGGATCATGACCTGAGCTGAAGGCAGATGGCCAACCCACTGAGCCACCCAGGCGCCCCTGGACTACATGATTTCTAAAGTTCCTTCTAGTGATAACATTTTTCAAGCTGGTTTTGAGGAATTCCTCCCTTTCGATTCTTATTTCAGAAGCCATGTGCTTCCTAGCCCTGTGCCTGTCAAACAGCATTGCTGCCAACAACTTATAAGGGTCTGCTGGTGCAGGAGAGAGGCGTCTGCCTGATCTGGTTTTGTTTACAGTGGCAGCATTTCAGCACATCCTCTGTGCTTTCAGCAGGAAGCAACCAGGCAGCAAAATTGCTCTAGCATAAAACAAATCCAGCTGCAGGGCATCTTCAAAATGCTCCCTATGTGTTTTTCGATTTAGCCTACCATTAACATTTTAAAGCACAATTTGGAGCTACAGTGTGCAGTCTTCTGTTACAGAATGAATCCAGGTTTCTTATTACTGGAGTTGGGGTGGCTGGGGAGGGTAGAGGGAAGGGGGATGTTCAGAGAGAGAAGATATCTTAGAATGTGGGACATGATTGGCCTTCATCCCTCCTGTCCAATCATCCATCACCTGTGCCTCATGCAGGACGTCAGCCCCATTCTTCCCGCAACTGAGCCCCCTGGGAGGCGCAGATAAACCGCAGACCAAGAGAGGGGATGGGACAGGGCCACACTAACCTGCAGGTGGAATGGGTGTGGTCTAGGTGAGAGATGTGACCTGAGAAGGTGTCTGTCTGGATTGGCAGTAGGGGTGGAAGCAGCGGACAGAGGACATCACGAGCGGAAGGAGCCCAGTAACAAGGCATAGAGGAAGAAAGAGCATGGTATGTTCGAACAATGCAACTAGATCTTAGTGGCTCTGCATTTAATGGAAGAAAAAGCAAGAGAAAGATGGAGAAATAGGCACTGACCAGCCATGTAAAGTCTTGTAAGACTGTGTCGTGCTCCCCAGACCCCGGCTCCAGGACTGAGGGACTCACTGAATAGCTGTCATTCACGCAAGGTCACACCCACTTCCCCAGGAGCCACCCACATCGAATAACTTGTGGATGCTGGGGGGGTGGGGGGTGGGTCAGATATAAAGGCTCACAACAGCGCCCCCTAATATATTTCCTGCATGCTAATCTTCAACTCACATTCCGCTTCTCAGGGAGCCCAATCTTCCAGTATGCTGTTAAAGAGAGATGGTTCTGTGTTGGCTGTGGTGCGATGCTGAAAGGCTGGAGAGGAGTTAACCCTGATCAGATTGGCAGTTGTAACAGATTACTCCACAGCAGTGTGTGGAGGATGGATTGGAGTGGGCAAACACAAAGGATTAGTGCTGTGTGGGAGCTGACCTTGATGCCATGTAACCTCCAGGTATACAACCGGGAGCACTACCCCGGAAGCAAAGCTCACTCACAGAACAGAAAAGCTCACAGCGCAAATTAAAAGGCTCAAACTACATTGTTCATTAGATCAATCTAAAACCCATGGTGAGGGGCGCCTGGGTGGCTCAGTCCTTAAGTGTCTGCCTTCGACTCAGGTCATGATCCCAAGGTCCTGGAATCAAACCCCACATCTGGCTCCCTGCTCCGCGGGAAGCCTGCTTCTCCCTCTCCCACTCCCCCTGCTTGTGTTCCCTCTCTCGCTGTGTCTCTCTCTGTCAAATAAATAAATAAAATCTTTAAAAAATAAATAAATAAAACCCATGGTGAAAAATAAATAAATAAAAATAAGTAATAATAAATAAATAATAAAATCCATGGTGAGAACATGGGGCAGCCGATGGAGTAGTCAAAACAGGCTAGGGTGACCATGATGCTTGAGTCGTGTTCGCACGCCCTTCTCCACCCACCCCCATCACAGCAGTGTCCCCCACTGGGTGGTGGTGAGGACCACATTTGAGGTTTGAGCAAGGGGCCCACAGAGGAAAGGTACCAGAGACTTAGGTCATGCTTGCTCTGTTGAAGGGGCTCAGGCAAGTACACGTGGCCAGAGCTGTAGCAGTCCCCATAGCCTGTGCACAGCTACAGTTTTATCTGCAATTCTTAGGCAAATCACAATCATACTGTCACTATTGGGTAACTGAGGAGGGGTGACATATCCCTGTCAGCCCAGTGAAAACACAACCATCCCTCTATCTGTAAGCAACTCTCTTGCTTGTTATATCAGATTTGCTATTTACTCCATGTATCCTCTGCCTTTCTCATAGGTTAGTAATTTACTGTCTATTTTTAACACAGCTTATGAATTCTACCTACATCTCACATGCTGCTTGTTTATTCATTCTCTTCTTAACACACCCAATGAGGTTTGGCGATGTCTCATAAGCTCTTTGTTTACTTACTACCAACGCTTCATTCTTCTTAAGACTTACATCCTACTATCCGTTTGTTTTGTCTTTTAGAGCAGAATTGAATATTCTCAAATATTACAGCAAAAGCAGCTTACAAATAGAGACCATTTTGGAGATTTTTTTCAAAAGTGGAGGCAAAAGATGAAGTGCTTTTGAATTAGGGAAGTGGCCATGGAGATTCAAGGGTGACTGTATGGGGTAAAATGAGCAGAAATGATGATTGAATACATATAGTAGGACAATACAATGGACACTGTTGGTTGGCCCACCCAACGTCCATTCCATCCACCTTCTCCCTCTTAGTGTAGAGGCTAGAAAACATAAATGCTCCTTAGCAACCTCTTCTGTTCCTGGGGGTGGCCATAGGTCACGGTTATAGCCAATGGGATAAATATGGAAGTCTGCTAGGAGGAATTCTGTGAAAGAGGTTGCTTCTCTTAGTAAGACAAAGGACAGATAAAGCTGGAGCCATCCCTCCCACCTTCTTCCTGCCATAAACATGGAAGTGATGCTGGAAGCTGTGACGGCCATTGGCCGACTACCACGATGTGAGAAGCCATTATACGAAGAACGGTAGAGTGCAAATATAGGAAGAATCTGGACTTGATGACATCTTTGAGCTGCTGCTTCAGCTCTGGACTGCCAACCTCCAGACTCATTGTTACAGGAGAATAATGAACCCTATTATTAAACTACCATGATACTGGATTTTCTGCTACTCATAGCCAAAAATATCTTAAATTCTCATTGAAAAGGTGAGAGGAGGCAGGATAACTTAATCAAATGGCCAGACCTTAATGTAAAAGCACTGTGAAATACAGCCTTTATTTTAGGTGACCATACACCCAACTACAAAATAAAAGATCTCTTACTAGTATAAGGGGACAACTAGCAGTATTTCCCATAGGAGGATCCAAGCTGCTAGTGCTCAGCAATGCAAAGTAAAGTTTCCTGTCCTCTCTGGTTCTCTAGTATCCCACAATCGCAAATGAATTCAGACTGATTAAACTAGAGCCTCAGAGAAGGCAGATCCTAGGCTCAACATTTTAAAAAGCTCCTTGGATTGTTCTAATGAGTAGCCAGGGTTGAGAACCTCTAGTTTTAATGAATACGTCTATGTTGGAATAAGAATATGGTCACTCCTTCTTCCTTTTAAACTTTATATGTTGTTGAGATTAGTTATCTGGATCTCTGAGCAGAGCTGGGAAATACCAGAACACTAGACATTCACAGACACCTGTTTCCTCCTGCAGATTAATTATAGTACTATGAATCTTGAATGCAAACTCCAGAGCCATGCTTTCTAGAGCATCAAGATAAAGTCTGTTGAGTGACATATTGCATTTCTACTGCATTTTTCTGTCAACCGCAAGTATCACCAAAACTCCCATCTAAATAAAAAAGAGAAATAATCCCACTGCTCTTCTTCTGTCCACAAATTTTTCTACAGTCTAGAATCCTTTTTTAGGTTGAGCCTCCCCCCTCCCAACCCTCCCGATATGGAAAACATTTCTAGTCATGCTTTTATCAAAGGTCTTTTCTGGTGCCTCAATTCAGCCTTAATTATGTAGTTGTCATAATATTCTGGCAACAAAACTCCGGTATGCAAAAATGTAAAAACCTATATTTTCCATAACTGACTCTAATTTCTATCTTAAGCCCCCATTCCATTTGATGGCAGAACTAGAAACAAGTCAATTCCAAGTAATCTCAGTCCATTCAGGGTTTTCCTCCCTCCCGCCTTTGCCCCCAGGAGTTGGCGGGGAGATTGATAGAACATCTGGACATAGAGGGGGCTCATCTGGTCTTTGGTTGTCATCTGTCCATGCTGGCATCCTCTACCATGTGCTTATTCCTAGGAGTCGCCAATTGTCAGCATCTCTCCCCACTGGCATCCACGGAGGCAACTGAGCTCCCATCTGGCCTTTAATATAAGGACAGTGCTGACATCTGCTCTTGGGCCCCTCTTCCCAATTCACAGAATCTTCTAATTGACCAGGCCTTTTTGAGGTACTCCTGTACCTATCTCAGACAGGCACGGATGTACTTCTGGCCACTCCAAGCTTTGGGAGACTCAGGACTGACTGCTATGCTGAAATTTCTTCTTCCCAACACAAACACTAGGACAAAGGGTGAGATAATCTCAGACCTCCACTACCTTCCTGGAACCCCCAGGAAGACAAGGCAGACCCTGTCAGCCCTTGAGCCCCCCATTCCCATCAACCCAGAAAGGGCCCAGCGTCAGGCTGCCCCTTAGAGATACACAGCAGTGTTTCCCCTCTTCTCCCTCATTCCCAGCCCATGGGGTCTTTATCAACAGAGTAAACAGGAAAAATGTTGGCTCAATGTAGGAACAGAATAGGAACAAAAAACACTAATCTTTGAACATATAGTAATTACTTTAAATTAAATTTATTAATGTACAAAATCTATTTAAAATACATTAATACTTCAAAAATATTATTCTGCCACACTCCTTGGCAACCTAAGAAGTCTGCCTCTAATTCACTTATTATCATCAGGAAAAATTGCATAACAAACTAGACACAATAAAATATTTTTCTCAGTAGTAGGAATATCAAAGCTTATTTTTCTCTTATATCACCTTTTCTACATTTTTCAAATTTCTTCTGTGAACTTTTGCTTTCTATTTCTGTAGTAAAAACACCTGAAAAATATCCAACTAACCTCTGCCGAAAAGGCATAAAGGAAAAGACTGATAAATCCAATCAGATAAAGGTAAAAAAAACTCCATAGACAAAATGAGAAGACAAATGGCAGAACTAAAAGAAAACAATTTCTCACATGTGATAGAGAAAGGATTCAGGAAAGAGATGAATAGGCAAACTATATAAATAGCCTATTAACAAAAAAATAAAAGCAAATGGCCAAAAACCTAAAAAGAACCTCAGTCAATTTTACAGAAGTCCAAATTAAAAAAAACTGAGATATCGTTTTTACTTAACAGATTTGCAAAGTGAAAAAAAATGTATAATACTTAGTAATTGGTTAGGGTGTAGAAAAAGATGTTATACTATTCTTGAGAACATATATTTGAGTAACTCTTTGAAAAAATTTGGCAAATTGATAAAAATTTTAAATATAGTTCTTTTTTTAAGATTTATTTATTTATTTATTTTGAGAGAGAAAGATTGGGAAGAAAGGCAGAGGGAGAGAATCCTTCAAGGAGACTCCCCACTGAGTGCAGAGCCCAACACAGGGTTGATCCCACAACCCATGAGACCATGACCTGAGCCAAAACCAAGAGTCGGTTGCTCAACCGACTGAGCCACCCAGGTGCCCCTAAATATATTTCTAAGAACCCCTTGCAAAAGTACACCAACTGAATGTGGATGTGAACAATGATGTGAACAAGGTTAATCATTGCAGGTGTATCTGTAACAGCCCAAAAGGGGGGGTGGGGTGGGGTAGGGTTGGAAACAACCTAAAGGACCATCAAAAGCAGATTGGTTAGGGGCACCTGGGTGGTGCACTCAGTTAAGCAACCAACTCTTGGTTTGCTCAGGTCATGATCTCAGGGTCATGACATTGAGCCCTGCCTTTGGCTCCATGCTTGGTGTGGAGTCTGCTTAGGATTCTCTCTCTCTCCCTCTCTCCTTCTCTCCCTCTCTCGCTCTCTGCCTCTTTCCCTCTCCCTCTGCCCCTCCCTCTGCTCCTGCATGATTTCTCTTGAAATAAATAAATGAATCTTTAAAATAAAAAAGCAGATTGGTCAAATTCTAATACAGCAATATGATCATATGATATGATACCATATAACAGTTTAAGACAAACATGAAGTGATGTGTTATGTTTTAACATGGGAAATTCTCCAAGTATATTATTACCTGAAAAAACCATGTGCCAGACAGGGTGAATAGTATAATGATCCTTTTCATATAAATAAACTATATTATGTAGTATGCAAATATTAGTGCTATGTATTCATGGAAAATATTTTGCAGAAGTAAACAAAACAATTTCCCTACAGTTTGAATATTCTAACCAAGTCCATGTTTAATGCTTATTATTTGTTTAATGTCAACCACCATTATCTACCTGTGGAATTACAGATAATCCTGATTTCATGTAGAATTTCAGTTTTTAAAAATATGCATTAGGTTAATAAAAAAGCAGTAATATATAGACTATCTTGTCTTCTGTCTGATGTGGTTACAAATTCGGCGGTTCCCACCCATCTGCCCTTCAGGTTTGTTAATTCACTAGAATGCCTCACAGAACTCAGGAAAGTATTTTGCTTATGACTGCTGGTTTATTATAAAGGCTACAACTCAAGAACAGTCAAATGGAAGAAATGTATAGCGCAAGGTGTGGGGTATGGGGTGTGGGGTGTGGGAAGAGCTTCTGTCTCCTCTCGGGGCACACCACTCTCCCAACACATCGATGTGTTCCTCAACCTGAAAGCTCTCTAGACCTCATTGTTCAAGAGTTTTTATAGAAGTTTCATTACATAGACATGAATGATTAAATCACTGGCAGCTGGTGATTGAACTGAATCTCTAGGCCCCCTCCCCTCCATGAAGGGAAAGCTGAAATTTCCAACACTCTAATCACTTGCTTGTTCATTCTGGTGACCAGCCCCTATCCTGAAGCTATCAAGGGGGGCCCCACCCTCAGTCGCCTTGTTAGCATAAACTCAGTCGTGGCTGGAAGGGGCTTGTTATGAATAACAGAAGACACTCCTAATACTCAGGAAATTCCAAGGGTTTTAGGAGTTCTGTACTAGGAATTTCGGGAAAGACCAAATATATATTTTTATTATAACATACCTGTGATCCTTCCAGGGACATTTAATGCATATGTGAACAAATATATATATATTATATAATAGTATAAATGTGGGGGCGCCTGGGTGGCTCAGTCGGTTCAGCGTCTGCCTTCGGCTCGGGTCATGATCCCAGGGTCCCGGGATCGAGTCCCACATCGGGCTGCCTGCTGAGCAGGGAGCCTGCTTCTCCCTCTCCCTCTGCCTGCTGCTCCCCCTGCTTGTGCTCTCTCTCTCTAATAAAAATTTTAAAATCTTTGAAAAAATAGTATAAATGTGAAAATAATATATATTAATATAGGATACATGCCATACTTCATCTGGTTTTTTTCATCTAGTAGTTTATCTTAGAGATCAACCCATTTCAGAACATAAAGCACATTTCATTTTTTTATTGATTATATACCATTACATGGAAATATTATAATTTATGTAACTTGTCCCAACATACAAACATTGAGGTTGTTTCCAATCTTTTGCTTCTGTGAACACTTGAAAACAGCATCTGTGGGTCACTGTAGGTTTATGTCAATTTTGATTCCAGAGCCTATCGTCCTCCACAGTGTCACACCAGCTTATTTCCCCATCCTGTTGCCATTACAATATATATCAAATGTTGTCAATCTGATAAGCCAAAAATTCTTGTCTTAGTATAACTTTGTTTTATTATAAATAAGAGTATATTCTCCAACATTAAGAGACATTTGTATTACATTTTCTGTAATCAGTCTGTTATGTACATTGTCCATTTGACCTTGGGTTTTGGGACTTATTAATTTGTAGATCTTGATATATTAGGAAAATTCCTATTCAGGAAAAACATGAAAGGGGTGAGGGAAACAGGACAGGGGAAGGGGAAAGAATGGAAAAAGCTTCCACATAAAGCTTCCTGTAGAGTTGTCTGTCCTCTAGTAAGACAAGAGGCCTCAGTATCAGTTGGCAGTTGGTTGTGAGGGTAACTTCCAGAACAAGGTGGGTCACGTCAGCTGAAGGCAATTCTCCAGGGAAGGGGCAGCTGTAAGCCATTAGCAGCCAACACTCACAGCAGCTGGGGAAAGGGTGCTCTGATCTGGTAATGAGGAATGGGTGGGCCAAGAGAATAAGGTACACCACAGGAAGTGAAAACAAGTGTTTCATTTTGGACATGGTAAGTTTGAGACATATTTGAGATATCAAGGGTCAAGTAAGCAGTTAGGAAATCTATGACTCAGAAAAGAGGTCTATACGGAACGTAAAAATTTGGTGGTGGCTAGCATATGGATGGTATTTTTAAAAATTATGTGAATATCTCTGTACTGATATAGAAAAAGCTCTGGCATATACAGTAAAATTTTAAAAAAATGCAAAATAGTGTTTATGATACTGCCTTTTGTGGAAGGGAAGAAATAAGTATATATATATATATATATATATATATATATATACACACACACTCACATATACATAGCCAAATACATACATTTTGCATTTACAAAAGGAAACCCTGGAAAAATACACAAGGAACTAATAAAAGTGCTTACCTGAAAGGTAAAGGGGGAGAGGTGGATGGGACAGGAGTAGACAAGAAACTTCTTGAAGTATTTTTATATCATTTCAATTTTTTTAAGTTATTACTTGTGGTAAAAATAAATACAATTTAAAAAAATTTTTAAAGAAAGAAAGCTATGTGGATAGTTGAGACCTTCTATGAAGAAAGAAAGGAAAAGCAAGGGGTGCCTGGGTGGCTCAGTCAGTTAAGCATCTGCCTTAGTCCTTAGTCCCCGAGTCCTGGGATCGAGCCCCACATCGGGCCCCCTGCTCAGTGGGGAGTCTGCTTCTGTTGCTTCCCCTGCTTGTGCTCTCTCTCTCTCTGTCAAATAAATAAATAAAATCTTAAAAAAAAAAAAAAAGTAAAGAAATAGGATGAAAAGAAAGGAAAAGAGAAGAGGGCCTAGATCCAAGACCTAAGGAAGACCAATGTTTAGAATTTTGAAAAGGAGGAAGGACCAAAAAATGCAAGAAGCCGGAAAGGCCAGAGGTTAAAGGAGAAAACCAGGAATGAGTGGTACTAAGATTCCATCCATAGAAGCAGTGGCATGTGGGCCTTGTGAAACCACTGGGAGCTTCATGCTGGCCATGGTTTGGGTATTGATTTACACTATGGAAAAGGAAAATGTTACAAACCAGTCCCACCCCTCCCCCCGCCACCAGTTAACCCGCACACTACTGCATGGAAGTCAGGAGAAGGAAAGTTTTGAGAAGAGGGGAGAGTATTCAGCAGCAAAAAATGCTACTGAGAAGCCAAATAAGACAGGGACAGGAAAATACCTATCATTTGTAGGGTTATCAACACAAGAGCCATTGAGTGGAGAGGTGGGTGTGGAAGCCTGACCTGGAGAAAGGAGTGAGTAGAAGGGCAAGAAGTAAGACCCAATGTAGAGACGGCTCTTCCAGTAAGTTTTGCTCTGCAGGGAAGAGTTAAATCAATAGGTTGCTGGCTTGAGATCAAAGGAGGAGAATGTATGTGTCTTCAGATGAGTAATATTAAAACCGGTATGTCCGATGATAAGATTATCCAGGAGAGAGAGAGAGAATGAATGTTGAAGACACGGGGGAAATGACTAGGGTGTTGTCCTTAGGAGAGCATCCAGAGCGCCAGCAGAGGGGCTTTCATTTGATACGAAGAACATTTTTTCCATTAGAGGAAGAAGTTACTGAATCTCCCAGCAGCATCTGGTGATGGGGCAGTGCCCAGAGACACAAGGCCCCGCCATCTCCCTGACTGGGCAAGGTTATTACCAACACCTTGACATTGTTCTTAAGACAGTATGTACACATGTGCCTTTCTCTGAGACCTGTCACCAGTTAGTCAATGAATTTCAAGGCATCCTTAATCTCTCAATGAAAGCTGGAGCATATACCTAGAAACCCAGGACTTCAGCCATGGAAAGAAGGAAACCTGCAGAAGAGTATAAATATTCTAGGCAAACGAGTTTTTAAAAAAACAGGTTAGAGGTAATTATGTGTCAGGATTTTACTGTCTGCCACTTCTAGATTACACTTGACTTCAAAAAAAGTACTAATGTTTGATTAATGCTTTCTTGCTTTTAGTAGCTCAACTAAAACACAGCTTCTAGTGAGCAGGTGGCACATTAAATTGAAGCATAAAAGAAAGAGGCTAAAAGTGCTCGAAATGAGAAGGAAAAAGGCCTTTAGAAGATGGGAGTAATGATTACCTTAATTGTTTCAAAAGGGAGAGGACTGATCTTTCCCTCAGAGGGAGGCTCCAGCCAGTGTGGCAAATTTCCACCGTCTTCCAACTATGTTGGGGCTATGGAGACCAAAACCTTTGAGGAATCACACTTGAATAAAGTCCTTGCTATACTAACTGGGTGTTCACAGAGTTGTGGGGTGAAAAGAATGAGGCCTTTGGTTACAATGCCTATGACGAATAGTAACCATCAATTATTACTATTATTATTTTGTCATTCATTTCTGAAAATTCTGCTCCTGCTCTGTTATGACCTCAATATGTAAGCATGATTTGTGACTTGCATTTTTTTTTAAAGATTTTATTTATTTATTTGACAGAGAGAGAGAGCACAAGAGGGAGCAGGCAAGGCAGAGGGAGAAGCAGGCTCCCCGCTGATCAGGGAGCCCAATGGGGCTCGATCCCAGGACCCTGGGACCATGACCTGAGCTGAAGGCAGACGCTTAACCGACTGAGCCACCCAGGCCCCCCTGTGTGACTTGCATTGTTTCACAACCTGTTATCACTGGTGAACTGTCCAGCGGTTAGTAACTGTGACTGTTACATGAAGGATGAGTTCCTATTTGCAACTCTGCCAGATTTTAAGATATTTCCAATCAGAGGCGCCTGGATGTGGTTTCAGCAGAAGTTCACCTCAGCCTGATCTAGTGGGGAACTCTGGAGAATGAATTGTACCAGTTTGTTCTGCCTTGAGGTGAGATGGGGAGGCTTTTATACCGCCCCATCAGTCAGTCATTGGCTACAGGCCACCCTCCCAGGGAGGGGGGCTCATAACCTCCCTGGCTTCTCTGTCCCTAAAGAAGGGGACAGCTGTGAGCTGCTATTAGCAGCCAACACCCACAGCAAATGTGGGTGGGATGTTGTGGGGAGGGAGCTCCAGCCTAGAAAAACAGGATCTGGGTGGGACACCAATAGCATCTGCCTCAGAGGACAAATGGCAGTGGCGATTCCGATACTAGACCATCAGCCAGCAGCAGACCCAGAAGGGAATTCGAACTTCCCTAAGCCATGCCATTTGGATCAATGCTGGCTGTTTTTGAATGCTCAGTAATTGAACTTCTCAGTAATGAAAATAGAGCTGCCCAGTGGTACCAACTTAGAGAACTAGAATTACAGAGATGTTCAGCCCACAAGTGCACTATTCCTGTTCCCCTATTTAACTGTTGTTAAATATTTTTGGGGTACTCCAGGTAGGAAATAACACATCAATGGCGCAATTCTGATTCTAGAAATGCTTACATTTTATACTATTGGATGCTATTAGGAATTGTCCATATAAGATGATAAGGATGACATCATTATGATATGAGTCTAGCTCTCTCTTTTAGAAATTAAGTCGCACAGGGCAAAGCTGTGGTTTGGATGAGTAATATGAAAAAAGGCACAGGGCAATTTGCTGGGAACATGATGTTATATTGTTGGGAGAAAAATAAGGACATTGTATGCTCTATGTTGTCAGTGACCAAAGGTTACTTCGGTAACCCATTCTCTGGGGTTAGAAGGTGAGCTGCAGATAAGCAAATAATACAAATCAATATTTGCTTCTGAAGCATATTAAGCACAGTGAGACTTCCTGCAGACTTCCATGTCCTTATTCCATCTGCTACTGAAAATGCTTTCTGGAGGAATGGATTTCATGACCTGAAAGGGTGATTATATGCTCCATTATAATGTTTCCTGGTCATGGTCAATGCTCCTGGCCAGGTCAGACTAGCGCTCCAAAGGGAGCAGGAGAACGTGAGTTTGGGAGCAGTGGCCACCTGCATGGTTGCTGTGAGGTGGAATTTTCTGGCAGGATGCAGTACATTGAGGAAGGAACCTGGGGGAAGAGTGCAGAGATGAATTCAGGGTTGAGGAGAGAGTGTTTTGTCTTATAACTACTAAAAAGAATTCTCTCCAGAGACAAGATTCAGGATGGGTCCCAAAGAGAACAAACGGGGAGAAGCGTGACTGGGCACCTAAAGAAATATATATGAGTCATCCCATGAAAGCGATTGGAGGGCAGTAACTCTGTCATTTGCTTTCCTTGAAACTCCCAAACACCCACCTCTGCACATGGAAGGAACGTAGCAAAGTAAGCTGGAAGCTCCTCAGCATATTTGATTTTTCCATTGTCTTCCAGAGTGCCTGATATTTAATAAGAGCTTATTACAGATGTGTTTAATTAATTAATCTTGTGTTGTCATTGATGTCCTAGAGCCCAATTAGTTTTAACTTATGCAAGTTTAAACACTTGGTATTAACTGGGCACTTGCATGAAAGGGTAGCTTTTTGAGAGATGCTATATTTGTAATTTACCTCAAGAAGGCTTTAAGTGTCTCAATCCCCACCCCTTTAGTGAAATGATTTGGTGAGAAAATCTTGCTTCCTGTTTTCTTTACAGCTCCAAATTTCTCAGAATAATTTTTTGTATGTAACTGGAGCGGCTCTCTGGGTGCTAAAAACCTACTGTTCTTTCCACATCACCGAAAATAGCTGGTGATAAATGCTGTAGCCCAGCAGTCAGCAATAAGAATCTCCTGGGGATCTTGTTAAAATACAGACTTCTGCAAACACCCCAGGGATTATCAGTTATTCGGTCTAGGGCGGGGCTCAAACATCCCATTCATAACAAGCGCCCATGTGGTCCTGATGCGCACGTGTCTCCATGGGCTAGTGCCACAATAATACCAGGACACCAACCACCTGTAGCTCAGGGGCAGACAACGGTAAGCATCTACTTCTCCCTCACTCATGCATCTGCAGGTAAGCTGGGGCACAGTTCATCTAGGCTGGACTAGGCTCCAAGCTGTTGGTTAGGTCCAGATCTGCTCCACGTGTTTCTCGTCCTCCAGGAACCAGAATCTAACCGAGGCAGGCTCTTCTCAAAGAGAAAAGCAGAAGTGAGAGAAGGCTCATTCTCCACTCAAGCACATGCCAAGCCTCCACTCATATTTGGTTCACTCATATCCCACCAGCTGAAGGAAGTAACGGGACCAAGATAAAAGTCAAGGGAGAGGAAATATACTGTTTTCATGGAATCCTGATGGGGGAAGTAAATATTTGCCGAACAAAAATTTAATTCATCACAAGGTAGTGTACGAACTTTGTGCTTTGAAATACACTAAAGTCTCTTGAATTAACCAGGGAAGGTGAATGCAAGGTCAATTTTGAATTTAGTTAGTTATTCAATAAACATTCAATGAGTGACTACCGAAAGCCAGAGGAGCAGATGGTTAGTTGTTGTTTGTCTGTAAAGAGTCCAGTCCAGAGACAGGTAAGTACATAGCTAATAACCAAGCAACGTGCCAGTTACTATATAACAGAAGTAACAGAATTTAGTTTGGAAAGGAAGTTGGGCAATATTTTGAAGAGCCTTACATGTCAGGGTAAGAGATCCACTTAATGCTCTTTCTCAAACTTGGCACTGTGGATGCTTTGAACCAGATAATTCTTTGTTGTGGGGGGCTGTCTTGTGCAGCTCTTTTGTCCCCTAGCCTAATAGCATTCTTCTCCTCCTTATCTCCTCTCTTCTGACAACAAGAAATGTCTCCAGACTTTATCATAGTCCCTGGGAAGCAAAGTTATCCCTGGTTGAACACCACTACTGTAGACAATGGGAATTAGGGAAGGTTTCACCAAACCTTCATATAATCAAAGACATGCTTTTCCTTACCTTCCACATGTAATCCACCACCAAGTAATCTAAACTCTTTTTTTTTCTAAATATCTCCTGAATCCTTTCCTTATATCACTGGTGCTGCTGATTTAGGAAAGGTCTTCATCATTTCCACAGAGATCCCTGCAATAGCTTCTTACCATAAAAAGTATATATTTCTGTGTGTACATTTGTATATCTAAAAATGCATAGAAATGTTACAGGATACACACTAAAGCCCTAAAAATAGTAAGTAGCTTCACTTGGGGAGGAGACTGGGATTTGGAGAGAAGGTATAATAGAAAGGGACTTAGAGTTTTTCTATACTATTTGAGGCTGGTTGCCTTTCTCCCCTCACTAGAAAGCCCAAGACAACAGGAACTTTGTCCTGCTCACAGTTGTATCTTTAGAGCTTTGAAGAGTGGCTGACACAGTTTTAGTAGGTGCTTAGTAAATGTTTATGGAATGAATGAGTGAAGAGCACACACGTAGGGATGAAGGTGTGAAAGGCCGTGGATCAATCAGGAAGCCTCAAGTCATTTGGCATGACCAGAGTGCTTAGAACAGCAGGGGCGGCAGAAGATGAAGGTGAAGGGTAGGCAAATGTCCACTCATACACAGTGCAGGGGAATTGCATTATTCACTGGGTAACAGAGACATCAGCTAGGTAGGAGACATGACAGGGTTTACATTTTAGAAAGGCCACTTGTGCAGCCCTTTGAAGGATGGAATGGAGAAAAACAAGATGCAGAAGCAAATACGAGTCAAACACCTGTTGTCAGAGACCCGATTCGAAATGATGAATCCTGGACCAGGGGAGGGGCGGTAGGGATAAGGAGCAGATGATGGTTTTGAGAGATAGGCTGGCCCTGTTTACCTATGGATGTTAAGAGGGGTGGGGTGTGTGGCAGAGGGGGTGTCTAAGATGGGCTCCCACGTAGCTGGATAGGTGACTTCAGGGATAATGGTGGAAGTCATCTAGAGAGGGGAGACATGAAAAGCAGTTTGTGGGTGCAGGTTATGAGCTCATCCTCAGATGTTGATTTCAAGGGTCCTCTGGATCATCCAGGGGAAGATGTCCAACAGAAAACCTGGGGTCTATACTGAGGTCTCACCTTTTTTTCTGCCCAGGGAGAGGTTTCAATATTTCATTGACATTTTTTTTTCATTGACATTTTTAAAAGGAGCCAGTCCTCAGACAACAGAATGTTTAGTGTTTACTAATTTAACAAAGGAGGGGGAGCCCAGCAGAGATGGTTTTGTCCCAGGGCCAGCTTTCTCTAATAAACATTATCCTCTTGCTTCATTAGCAAGAAGAACATTCATTATGTAATTTGTTGTAAGGAAAGAGACTGAAAAATGTACCCCTGGAGAGTTAAAAACAGAAGGTACACAGAGAGGTGTTTGGGGACACAGGTTGCCTCAGTTTAAAGGGATTATCTGGCAGAGAATTGTTAAGGGAGAGACAAAGGAACTCGCAGTCCTCTCGGCTGAGGTTCCCATCTGGCCGGAACCTCAGCCCTCAGCTCTGAAACCCAGAACACCCGTTGCTTTCACCTGCATTCTCTCTGTTCGAAGGCTCACATCTTACGGTGGTGATTAATGGCATGATTTGGGCCTACGGGCCATAAACCTTGATGGCAATGATGTTCTGATTCCCTGGGGAACTGAGTTCTGCGCCTGGCACTTCAGTGCAGGGAGCAAAGGAGTACAAAAGAGCCTTTCACCCCGGATTCTTTTTCCCCCACTCTGAAAAGGCGAAGCCTGGGATGCGGAGAACTTCCCTCTCCCACAACAAAAGCTGAAAACTTAAACCTACCTTGTGCCTAACCACCGGCGTTTCTGGAAAAACCTTCCCTTCTTTGTTTCTTTGTTTTTCACAGCTATTGGAACTGGATTGTTCAAAGAAGTACCTGACCTTGTTTGTCAGATGAGAAACAGAAAATGCTGACCCTGAATTCTTTTATTTGCACCCGCTGCTAACGTAGCAGCCCTGCAGAATCTCAGACCCTTTAGCAGCTTGAGTCAGGCTGCGGGTACAGAATAATGAATGCATAAAGCTCCTTGACAGGAGCCTTCTCTTCCCTCTGCAGGGAGGGAAGCCATTAGCAAGGAGTAAGCACAAAAAGAAGTGAGATGTAGGCAGATGAGGACAAAGGCTAACTTCAGCCAATGCTGAAATTGACCTGCTGGTAATGTTTCTCCTCAGAATGGTTTTTCTGCTTTGTTGTGTTGTCTGGGTCCTGCCATTAATTTTGTCAGAGGGAGAAAGTGAACCCATAAAGGCAGAGACAGTATTTCATTCATCTCCAGGACTTAGCACAGAATCTCGACTTAGGGAGAGGGAACGTTTTGCCAATTCGAAAGGTAAACAGTGTTTATTTTCAGTTTGCACAAGAGAAACATAGGTTTGGAAATGTCAAGAGACTGGTTCAAAACCCAAAGCCGGTCAGTAGCAGTGTTTCAACTGGGCATCTTTGCAGGTAAGCAACCGAATACAACTCGGGCATATTTACCCAAAAAATCATTTGCTGGAGGGATAGCGGGATATGGAGAAGATGGGAATCTAGAAACCCAAATCAGAAAAAAGGCCAGGAGTTAGGACAGATACAAAGAGAGCAGGGATTACTCAACAATCTCACTCAGGAGTCAGTTCACGCCAACATTTCCCCCTATCCTTGCCGTTACTCTCCTCGAGATGGTCAAAGTCCTAGGAGAAAGCATTGGCCGAGACTGGCGAAGCTCCGTTGCACATGCCCACCACTTGGAGAGCAAGGTGTTTTCTCCAACACTTAGAGTCCCATCAAGTCTACATACCATGGGGAAACAGTTATTCCACCCAAAGGAAAATGCAGTGTTGTTAGAAAGGGAGAATGGGGGGCGCCTGGGTGGCTCAGTCGTTAAGCGTCTGCCTTCAGCTCGGGTCATGGTCCCAGGGTCCTGGGATCGAGGCCCACATCGGGCTCCCTGATCCACGGGAAGCCTGCTTCTCCCTCTCCCGCTCCCCCTGCTTGTGTTCCCTCTCTCGCTGTGTCTCTCTCCGTCAAATAAATAAATAAAATCTTAAAAAAAAAAAAAAAAGGGAGAATGGGTGCTGAGTGGCCACAAAATTCAAATGACCCCCTCAGGGAGCTAGGGTTCAAGCTCATGTACATTTGATACCGAAGTTTGCACTCTTTCTTTCACTAGGCTGGCATGGGACCAGCAGTGGTTCTCAACCAGTGGTTATTTTGTCCCTCTACCCCCAGGGGTACTTGGCAACAGCTGAAGACATTTTTGGTTGTTACAACTGAGAAGAGGTGTTGTTGGCATCTAGTGGACAGTGACCCGAGATGCTGATGAAAGTCCTGCAAAGCACAGTATATCCCTCCACAAAAACCAATTGTCCAGGCCAGAACGTCAGTGGTGCCAAGTTTGAGAAACTCTGGTATAAGCAAAGACAGAGTTGAGGTAGTTCACAGTGGGTTTAAGAAAATTAAGTAATTCAATTTGGTGGAAGTACTGATTATGTATAGAAAATTAGAAGGGGAGGGGTGCCTGGGTGGCTTAGTCTTTAAGCCTCTGCCTTCTGCTCGGGTCGTCATCCTGGGGTCCTGAGATCAAGCCCCGCATCGGGCTCCCTGCTCCGTGGGAAGCCTGCTTCTCCCTCTCCCTCTCCCCCTGCTTGTGTTCCCTCTCTTGCTGTGTCTCTCTCTGTCGAGTAAATAAACAAAACCTTTAAAAAAAAAAAAAAGAAAGAAAGAAAAAGGAAATTAGAAGGGGGGGAAAAAACCTCAGAAAAGAGTTTCAGGGGCACCTGAGTGGCTCAGTCATTAAGCGTCTGCCTTCGGCTTAGGTCATGATCCCAAGGTCCTGGGATTGAACCCTCCCTGCATCGAGCTCCCTGCTCAGAGGGAAGCCTGCTTCTCCCTCTCCCTGCTGCTCCCCCTGCTTGTGTTCCCTCTCTTGCTGTCTCTCTCTGTCAAATAAATAAATAAAATCTTCAAAAAAAAAAAAGAAAAGAGAAGAGAAGAGTTTCAGGCCAGATTTTGTGGAGTCTTGAATGGCAGGCTAAGTTGTCTAGGCTACATTTAATAGGATTGGGTGCTTCTTGGGCCAAAATTATCTCTCAATTGCCTGGTCATGGTAGATCTCTCCATTTATTCTGCAGTTTATCTCCAGAAGACCTTCGGAGCACAAGTTTGAGTGACATGAGACTGTCATTGACAAAGTGCCATTAGTGTCCCCCATCCTAGGCAAACTCTCAGGGTCCGTCCCAAAGTTTTGCTTCTCTATGCTTCTCACATCTTTCAGGTATATGATATGGAAAAAGCCATCGCTTCTTAGAGGGGATGCTCCTGCTTAAGAGATTAACACCCTTATCAACATTCTTTCAGGGATAGCCACTGAATGATCTTTCTTCTTTCCAGAATAATCTGTTTTTAAATCAACGTATTTCCCTGATTCACATTTTTCACATCTCTGAAATCAGATGTACTTACAATCTATAGTATGTCCTAGTCTAATTGGTAGCACTTTTTTTCTTTCTTAGGGGTGTGTAAAATAATGGCACAATGAAGGGCACTTTAAATTTAATGAAATATGATATATTTATTTTCCTCTCATTTGTCACTGGTAAATTTTACTCACACTCATTTAAAGAACTGGCTGTTGGCATTGTATGTGGGTATTAGTGTTGAACTCTGGCAGAATGCTAAGAACCTACACAGACTATCACGGTGGAACCGGCCCCTCTCTGTCATCATTATTTTATAATTAGAAATACAGCCCTTATGTCGAACAGAAGAGGTTTTGTAACCATGCAACCATCTCCCCGGTGGGAACATCCAGGGCCTGCCCCCAGTGAAATGTTTCGTCTGTGTTTCAAAGCTTTTAAAGAGTATGTGAAAGAAACATTCATTCAGGTTGAATTGCCTTGGCATATGCTTTTGGGCTGTCCTTATTTTATACAGACTTCCTTGGTCCATCATTAGATAATTTTATTTGCGCAAAGGAAATGGAGTAAAATTTCCTTCTACGTCCTTTCTCTGTTTCTCATCTTTATCCTCTCACAGGACTTCCTCTGTTCCTTTTTCATCATCATACATCAGTAAGATTAATATGCAATGAAATCCACTCTCCTGCAATATTATCAGCCTAAGAAACAAAGGCGTTAAGTAAGACTAGAGAAGGAGAACGGGAGATGAATAGTGGTAAAGCTTAAGCAACTGTGAATTTCCAGGAAATATTTATGAGCTGATTTAAATACTAATGAGCTGGTAGTCTGACAGTGGCAAGAGGCGCCGGAGCTCAGGAGCAGAGTCTCAGCTGGGCCGTGGGTTGTCTTATATCTACACAAGCTGTCCAGTGCGTGGCCACATGTCAAGCCTCCTGCTGAACAGATACTTCAAAATGCTGTTGAGCGAGAAATTGACATTTTCCCACTGATTTTAATTTTTTGTTTCTATCATGGTACTTACCGATCAATTTGGAATCCCATGTTGAAAAACATATGGAGGGCCTGAATGTAAAACCACTTCATCCAAACCTGGAATCTAAATGACCACCATATTAAGAAAGACTCTTTCAATTTCCTTTACTGTGTCCCCTTTAAGGAGCCACCAAATAGCCGCTAGCTGCAAGTTCCCATGAACAGGTCTCTGGAGTGTAGTCAGAGGTAATTTATCTGAAAGTGTCTCCTGACTGCAGCCTGACTCCAGAAAATACTTCAGTTGCCTATGGGTTAGAAAAGATGAAAACACTTGCTATTATAATAAAACAAATTTAACTTCCAATGAGCTTTTTACATGTATTGCCTTGGGCCAGACAATCTGCTGACTTGATCCAAAATAAACAACTGGCTTTTGTATTTCTAAATAATATTTCAAAATGCTACACACAGAATTGCTGTTAGAGTTTATTCAGTGGGGGATCTTTCCTTCCTTCCTTCCTTCCTTCCTCTCTCTTTCTTTCTTCCTTCCTTTTTCTTTCTTTCTTTCTTTCTTTCTCTCTTTTTCTTTCATCTTCCTCTCTCTCTCTCTTTTTTTTTTTTTTTTTTTGGGCACTTTTCCTAACATGAAGATGCTAAGTAAGGCAAGGAGGAAAATAAGAGGAGCAACCCAGAGAGATTCTGGAAAACTAGTCATCTTTAAAACAGGGAGCTATATATCCCCAAAGTTAGACAGCAGAGAAGCAGAGAGTTTGGTCACATTATCTAAAACCTTACCCACATTGTATAGCCCCAAGGATATGGCGGCTGGCACCTCAGGTGCAAAATAGAAGGTGGCACCAAAGCTTCAGTAATCAAGATAAATACTGTTTTTATGTAATATTTTAAAAGTTCAAAATTAATACAAAAAGCCTATAACAAACAACAGAGCAAAATTTTAAATTGCATTAAATCCAGGAAAGTAAAATTATTAAAAAATTCTGTTTGGGATGTAAGTCAAATGTTTAAACTTAAAATACTATTGTGAATTTTCATACACATACCTTTCCAGTCTTCAGTATTTTTTTCAACTACATGCATGTTCTGTCCAGCGCTCTGCTATGGTAGCATTGCACAGAGCTAGCCCCGAAGTGTTAAAGATGTTAAAGATGTCAATACGCGAGGCTGGGAAACCAAGCTGAAGACAATGTTAAGACCTCTCAACGAGGATGCTCTGTTATTCTGGGACTGTGTTTCATTTTATGCACAACATTTGAGGACCACTGCATCAGGATGCTACAGTTAACAGGCAACCCGTTGTTGATTACTTAACGATGAAGAAAGTTTGTTTTCATACAGTAAGAAGTCCAGAGGAAGAGTGGCTACAAGAGATGGTGAGTTCACCATTTCAATGACACCAACCAGGATCCAGGTTCTTTTCATGGTCCTACTCTGCCAAACAGTTGGCGCCATCTATGGCTGGCTCCTCTCACAGGTAGAAAATGGCTGCCTTGGTTCCTGGGGTCCCACACAGACCCAACAGTACCTCACAAAAGAGAAGAGGAAATCTCATTTTAAGAGTGGGAAACACTTTCTTAGAGTCCTTCTAGCAGACTTTTCCTACATCTCATTGGCTAGAACAAGTCATATGCCACCTTAAAAACCATTCCCTGAGAAGGGAAATGGGATAACAACAATAGGCTCAGTCAGGTTAACCAAGATTCACCCTAAGTCATGTCATGGAGGGGTAGTTACCCAAGCATAGTTAGGGCTTTGTAGCAAGGAAAATGAAAGAAATAGCTGTCAACTGGGCAGCCAGCCGTGTCTGCTACAAATGCCAATTATGGGTGGCCAGACATTGAGTAGGAAATATATCAGTAATCTTTGTGTCAGGCTTATCATTTACCAGTACAGGAAATGACCATGATGTCATGCAAGACAAACTGCAAGACTCTTTAATGAAACAATATAGTCAGAACCATACCTCCCAGCTGGCAGCAGGAGAAATTCCAAGCAGATCATAGAATTAAGTGTGACAACTTTACCACTATTAAATGAACACATTGGAGAACTCTTATAATCTTGGAGTAGGAGAAACCGTTCTAATTATGACTCAAAATCAAGAAGCCATAAAGAAAAAAAAATTTCAGCCTGGAAGGAAAACACCAGAAACAAAGTCAAAAGATAATTGATTAACTGGGGGTGGAGCAGACTGTAACTCACATCATAGACAATAAGCTAATTTCCCTATTGCATAAAAGCGCCTAGAAATCAGTGAGGGGGAAAAAAGCCATCAACACATAGAATAACATACAATAAGAGGCAAAAGATATACACATTCAATTCACAAGGAAAAAAAGCCCACAAATACCCCTTAAACGTATGAAAAGTTGTTCACTTTCACCTGATTTCATATTAAGAAAAATAAATATTAAAACTATCCTGAGATATCATTGTTCAGCTCTCTGACGGGCAGAAGTTTGATAACACACTCTGTTGTCATGGTTGTAGGGAAAGAGTCACTCTCTCTCTCTCTCTTTTTTTTTTTAAGATTCATTCATTCATTCATTCATTTACTTAAGAGAGAGAGCACGAGTAGAGGGGGGAGAGCAGACTCTCCGCTGAGCAAGGAGCCTGATGTAGGGCTCCATCCCAGGACACTGAGATCACAACCTGAGCCGAAGGCAGACGTTTAACCAACTGAGCCACCCAGGTGCCCCTAAGAGTCACTCTCATAAAGAGCCACAGAGAATATATGTTGGTATAACTCCTATGGAGGGCTATTTGGCAGTACATGTTAAATGCCTATATCCTTTAATCCAGCAATTCTGTTTCTGAGGTTGCATCTATGGATCCTACAGAGTCTACATTCTACAGATCTATTTGATTACATGCAAAAAGATTTTTAGGCCTAATGTTTAACTGGAACATACACATAAGACCCAGCTGGTTAGTTCATGACCAGTATCTATGCAAAAAGGTAGAAGTGTATGTTGTACTTCAATTTGAAATTTTTAAATATTACCTCTTTAGGTATGTAGGAATCCATGTCTTGTAGAAAAGTGTTGAGATAATGCAAATAGCCAACAAAAGTGGACTAATTAAATAAATTACAGTGATCCACAGGACGCAATAAGAGGCATCTATACAGAAGAATGAGTATGTATCTGTATATAGTAATATA
Source organism: Halichoerus grypus (assembly GCF_964656455.1). Lineage (NCBI taxonomy): Eukaryota > Metazoa > Chordata > Mammalia > Carnivora > Phocidae > Halichoerus > Halichoerus grypus. The sequence continues at coordinate 65,434,128 of NC_135713.1, read as the reverse complement.
AAAAGATCTCTAATATGTAAGATTAAGTTTAAAAAAAAGCAAAGTGCTGATCATTATGTATAATACTCCAACTTTTGCATAAAAAGAAAAGAAAAATAAGTATCATTAATTTATCAAAAATAAGCATGATTACATTTGCTTATAAAAACAAAGAGGGGTGCTTGGGTGGCTCAGTTGTTGAGCATCTGCCTTCAGCTCAGGTCATGATCCCAGTCGGGCTCCTGCTCAGCGGGGAGTCTGCTTCTCCCTCTCCCACTTCCCCTGCTTGTGTTCCCTCTCTAGCTGTCAAATAAATAAATAAAATCTTAAAAAAAAAAAACATAAAGAAACTCTGAAGGAAACATAAGAAAATAATCACAGTGGGTATCTTTATTGGGGAGATGGTGAACTGGAAAGATGAAAGACAGGATAAGAGGAAAATTTTTCACTATATCTCATTTATTTTTCTTTTGATTTTGAACTATGTTAATGTATGTATTCAGAAGCTTAAATAAAATTTATTAAAGATCTACAGTCCTTTTATTATTATTTTTAAGTTTTTTATTTTTTTTAATTTTTATTTATTTATTTGACAGAGAGAGGGAACACAAGCAGGGGGACTGGGAGAGGGAGAAGCAGACTTCCCGCCGAGCAGGGAGCCCAACGTGGGACTCGATCCCAGGACCCTGGGATCATGACCTGAGCAGAAGGCAGACACTTAACAACTGAGCCACCCAGTCACCCCTAAGTTTTTATTTTAATCACCCAGTGCTCATCACAAGTGTCCTCCTTAATCCCTATCACCTAATTTGCCCATCCCCCCCCATCTCCCCTCTGGTAACCATCAGTTTGTTCTCTAGAGTTAAGAGTCTGTTTCTTGGTTTTTTCTCTCTCTTTTTTTTTCCTTTGCTCATTGGCTTTGTTTTTTAAATTCCACATATGAGTGCAATCACATGGTATTTGTCTTTCTCTGACTGATTTTGCTTAGCATTATACTCTCTAGCTCCATCCATATCATTGCAAATGGCAAGATTTTATTCTTTTTTCTGTATGAATAATATTCCATCATATATATATACCACCTCTTCTTTATCCATTCATTTATTGATGGACACTTGGGCTGCTTCCATATCATGGCTATTGTAAATAATGCTTCTATAAGTATAGGGGTGCACACATCCCTTTGAATTCGAGTTTTTGTATTCTTTGGGTAAATACCCAGTAGTGCAATTGCTGGATTGTAAGGTAGTTCTATTTTTAACATTTTGAGGAACTCCTACTATTTTTCCACAGTGGCGCACCAGTTTGCATTCCCACCAACAGTGCAAGAGGGTTCCCCTTTCTCCACATCCTCTCCAACACCTGTTGTTTCTTGTGTTGTTAATTTTAGCCATTCTGACGGGTGTGAGGTGATATTGCATTGTAGTTTTGGTTTGTATTCCGTTGATGATAAGTGAGGTTGAGCATCTTTTCAAGTGTCTGTAGCTCATCTGTATGTCTTCTTTGGAGAAATGTCTGTTCATGTCTTCTGCCCATTTTTTCCATTGTACTATTTGGTTTTGCGGTGTTGAGTTGTAGAAGTTCTTTATATATTTTGGATAATAACCCTTTATCAGATATGTCATTTGCAAGTATCTTCTCCCATTCAGTAGGTTGCCCTTTAATTTTGTTACTTGTTTCCTTAACTGTGCAGAAGCTTTTTATTTTGATGTAGTTCCAATACTTTATTTTTGCTTTTGTTTTCCTTGCCTCAGGGGACCTATCTAGAAAAAAATTTGCTAATGTCAGAGAGATTACTGCCTGTGCTCTCTTCTAGGATTTTTATGGTTTCAAGTCTCACATTTAGGTCTTTAACCCATTTTGAATTTATTTTTGTGTATAGCGTGAGAAAGTGGTCCAGCTTTATTCTTTCGCATGTTGCTGTACAGTTTTCCCGACACTATTTCTTGAAAAGATTGTTTTTTTCCCATTGCATAGTCTTTCCTACTTTGTCAAAGATTAATTGATTATATAATTGTGGATTCATTTCTGGGTTTTTAATTTTGTTCTATTGATCTATGTGTCTATTTTTGTGCCAGTACCATACTGTTTTGATCACTACAGCTTTGTGATACGACTTGAAGTCTGGAATTGTGATGCCTCCAGCTTTGCTTTTCTTTTTTAAAATTGCTCTAGCTATTCAAGTCTTTTGTGGTTCCACACAAATTTTAGGATTATTTGTTCTAGTTCTGTGAAAAGTGCTGTTGGTACTTTGATAGGGATTGCATTAAATGTGTAGATTGCTTTGGGTAGTAGAGACATTTTAACAATATTTGTTCTTCCAATCCATGAGCATGAAATGTCTTTCCATGTCTTTGTGTCATCTTTAATTTCTTTCATCCATGTTTTATAGTTTTCAGATTACAGGTCTTTTACCTCTTTGGTTAGGTTTATTTCTAGGTGTTTTATTATTTTTGGAGCAGTTGTAAATGGGATGGTTTTCTTAATTTCTCTTTCTGCTGCTTCATTAGTGGTGTATAGAAATGCAACAGATTTCTGTACATTGATTTTGTATCCTGTGATTGTACTGAATTTATCAGTTCTAGCAGCTTTTTGGTGGAGTCTTTTGAGTTTTCTATATATAGAGTATCGTGTCATCTTCAAATAGTGGAAGTTTTGCTTCTTCATTACCAATTTGTATTCCTTTTATTTTTCTGTTGTCTGATTGCTGTGGCCAGGACTTCCAGTACGATGTTGAATAAAAGTGGTGAGAATGGACATCCTTGCCTTAGTCCTGACCTTAGGGGAAAGGCTCTCAGTTTTTCCCCACTGAGGGTGATGTTAGTTGTGGGTTTTCATATATGGCCTTTATGTTGAGGTATGTTCCTTCTAAACCTACTTTGTGGAGGGTTTTTATCATGAATCGTTGTTGTACTCTGTCAAATGCTTTTTTTGCAGCTACTGAAATGATCATATAATTCTTACCCCTTCTCTTATTGATGTGATGTATCACGTTGTTTGATTTGTGAATATTGAACCACCCTTGCAACCCAGGAATAAATCCCACTTGGTTGTGATGAATGTATTTAATGTATTGTTGGATTCAGTTTGCTAGTATTTTTTTTAAAGATTTATTGATTTATTTGAGAGAGAGAGACCATGAGCGCATGCAGGGGGAGGGACAGAGGGAGAGGGAAAGGGAGAGCGACCGACTCCCCACTGAGCACTGAGCCCAAGGTGAGGCTCATCTCATTATCCCAAGATCCTGACCTGCATCGAAATCAAGAGTCAGTTGCTCAACCAACTGAGTCACCCAAGTGCCCCCAGTTTACTAGTATTTTGTTGAGGATCTTTACATCTATGTTCATCAGAGATATTGGCCTTAGTTCTCTTTTTTTGTGTTGTCTTTTTCTGGTTTTGGTGTTGGGGTAATGCTGGCCTCATGGAATAAATTTGGGAGTTTTCTTTCCTTTTCTATTTTTTTTAATAGTTTGAAAAGAATAGGTATTAACTCTTCTTTAAATATTTGGTAGAATTCCTCTGTGAAGCCATTTGGCCCTGGACTTTAGTTTGTTGGGAGGTTTTTGATTATTGATTCAATTTCATTGCCCATAATTAGTCTGTTCAAATTTTCTTTTTCTTCCTGTTTCAGTTGTGGTAGTTTATGTTTCTAGGAATTTATCCATTTCTTCTAGGTTGTCCAGTTTGTTCGCATATAGTTTTTCATAATATTTTCTTATAATTGTATTTCTGTAGTATTAGTTGTTATTCTCCTCTCTCATTTGTGATTTTATTTATTTGGGTCCTTTCTCTTTTTTTCTTGATTAGTCTGGCCAGAGGCTTATTAATTTCATTGATTTTTTTTCAAAGAACAAGTTCCTGGTTTCATTGATCTATTGTTTTTGTTTTGCTTTGTTTTTTTAGTTTCTATATCATTTGTTTCTGCCCTAGTTTTTATTATTTCCTTCCTTCAGTTGATTTTAGGTTTTGTTTGTTGTTCTTTTTCTAGCGCCTTTATATATAAGGTTAGATTGTTTATATGAGATTTTTCTGGCTTCTTGAGATAGGCCTGTATTTCTATAAACTTCCCTCTTAGAACTGCTTTTGCTGCACCCAAAGGTTTGAATCATTATGTTTTCATTTTCATTTGTTTCCATGTACTTTTTTATTTCTTCTTTTATTTCCTACAATCTATATTCTTTACTGTTGCCTACATTTGAGTTCCAAATCTTTAACTTGGCATTCAAGACACCCTACAGTTTAGCTCGAATCAACCTTTTCCACAGATGATTCCTACTCATCTCCCCACTCCTATCCCCCACCCATGACACACACATAAATGCACACTGCTGTCCCTGGAACCTCCCCCTAAAGATAATTACTGTTAATAGTTTTCATTTCATAAAAAATATAATATGCATATGCCTAGATTTATATTGTATGTATATTGCTTTTCAAAAAATTTACCTATGTGATCATGTTTTATTACATATTTTTAAGAATTTTCTGTATCATGAACTTTTCCCATTTATTTATATATACATCTTGCCATTTTTATATATCAGTACATATGGCTTTTTTAATGGTTAGATAATATTCCATCACATGGATACATCATAATTTAACTTGTTACTTCCTTTGACGGACATTTACATTGTTTCTGTTATAGTTGTTGGTGCAAGTAATGCTGCAATAAATACCTTGCTATGTTTTTGCCATACTATCAAAGTGTAATTGTTAGGCAAATGTTGTGTGCATTTAAAAATATGATTGATAGTGTCAAATTGCCTTCACAAAGGTTGCATCATGTTGTGCTTTCAAGAAGTATATATTTTTTTAAAGATTTTATTTATTTATTTGACAGAGAGAGACACAGCGAGAGAGGGAACACAAGCAGGGGGAGTGGGAGAGGGAGAAGTAGGCTTCCCGCTGAGCAGGGAGCCTGATGCGGGGCTCGATCCCAGGACCCTGGGATCATGACCTGAGCCGGAGGCAGACGCTTAACGACTGAGCCACCCAGGCACCCCTCAGGAAGTATATTAAACAACTCCTTTCCTCACTCTCTCACCAGTATTGATTTTGAAACTTTAAAAAGTTGCCTGATAGGCAAAAATATTCTTTTTATGCTTAATTTGCATTTCCTTAATTATGAGAATGAGCATGTGTTTATAGGAACTGGTATTTCTTTTTCTATGAACCATCTATTTTAGCTTGGTAGAGTCAAATGAGTCCATCTTTTCTACTATGATTCCAGGGTTTAAAGTTGTGTTTAGAAAGACTTCTCTACTTCCACATCACACACACACACACACACACACACACTAATTCCCCTATATTTTCTTTTAGTCTCTCATATACCTTTAAATGTATAAATCTCTAACCCTTTTGGATTTGGGTTCAGGTGGAGATAAGTGGTGTATCCTGGGAGGTAATACTGTAATTTAATTATTTTCCCAAATGTCCTAATAGAGCTTCCTGAACGATCTATACCTTCTTCATTGATTCGAATTACAGAATGTATTATATTCTAAATTCCCGTAGATAATAGGTCTTGTCTATTCTGTTCTATTCATCTGAATATCTCTTCTCACCTAACACCACAACATTCAAGTCACTATAGATTTACAGCATTCTTTTCATCTGATAAGGCTGGCCACCAGCTCGTAAGTCCTTTGTGTTCCTTTTCAAAACATTCTTAGCTATTTCAGCACATTTAATCTTCCAGATGTACATACAGGATAATGTGAGGGAAATGATATTTTTATAATATCAAGTTTTTCCAACCCTAAGTCCAGTCCTCAAAATGTCACATGAAATCACTAGCTAATTACTTAGTGAACCTGAGACCAGATCCTTGTGGACATTTCTGACCGGATTACTTTGTGTGAGTCATCTGGATCTAAGGCATAATTGCACAATTCTCCTCTTTCTTGTGTAGACATGTGAGCATTACATGGGTATCAGGGAAACTGGGCCCAGAGCAAAAAATAAACAGTCCCTCCATATCCTTCAGGAATTTTTTAATAGAAAATCAATCATTTACATCCTGTCCACAGTGAGAGTGGAGCTCCAGCCACAATCAATACCGAGGCTCATGTGTGCTGGAGGCCACATGCATCTTGGGTGTAGGATTCCTGGCTCCTGGCCATAACCAATATAGGAATAAATGCCATTTAATTCCACCCAGCTGTTCCTGGGGCCTTCCATGGGTGGGTCTGCCTAGGGGTGTTTCATTCAATTCACAAGAAAAAATGTGCCCCTCAATTGTTTGGCACAGAGCCAGATTTGCTAGGCCTTTCCAAACACACCACTGTGGGGGAGAAGCCACGGAGGCTATTCACATCACAGACCAAGCAGGCCACGGTGTTCTGCTGGGGGTTCTCCCAGTCTTCCGCAGTACTCCAAACTTGCACCTCACTTCATACTTAGCGACCAGTGCTTTGTGTTCGGAGCCAGATCTTTCTAACAAGTGAGGTTAAGAAGATATCTTTACCTATTTAAGGAAATGGGGCAGAGGAAGTAATGAAATAGAAATTACACTCTACATAGTATTGAAGATGACATCAATCTATGTAAATTAGTGTCATGGAAGAGATTGTCATGTGCTTAATCCAAAAATATAGACCTTCTTTTACTTGACAGTAGGCTACCAAATTGATGTGTTGTAGTTGTGCGTTTAGGTGCCAAAAAAGCAATTTCAGCTTCTGCAAAGAGTAGTCATTTCCCATTTCACATCATGTGATTCCGGTGGTACAGTTCAAAATTATCCTTCTTCCCCTGAAAAAAAATAAATGCAAGGGACCGTGTGTGGTTTGCTCTTCTGTTGTCCTATTTTGTTTTGATGCTTCCAGAGACTATGTTAGAGGGTTTAGAAACTGTGTACCATGTTCAAGGTTAGACCAAGAGAGTGGCTAGTGTGGCTAAGGCCATGTGGCATAGTAGGGTTGGGAGGTTCGTTGGAACTGAAATATGGCTAATTGGGCTTAGGGAAGCCCCAAATCAAAGGTTCTCTGCATTTCTGCCCTGGTAGGCAGAAGCTATATGGGGAATGGAGGAAAAGAGAATTCTTACTGAGAACCCACTTGATACAAGTTGTATATTTGATCATAATTAACCCCTACCACACTCTGCTTTAAGAACTATGCCTCACTATTTAAATTAGCCATATGTATTTTAACTCATTAATCAAACTCTTAACAGTTCCAATATGGAAAATCTGTAGGCTGGCCAACTTACATTTTAGGAAAGGAAACATATTTATTGAGCACCTACTATGTTTCAGACTTGTGTTAAGACTGCTGCTGACAATTTCTAGGCCATGTTAGCTTTTCAGTTTTTGAATCCATATTAATTTACACAATAGATTTTTTAAATATTCAGTTTAAAATGTATTGCATAATCTATAACCCTTAGAGAAAGAGAAGTTGGGAATTTCACCAAAGGAGAAATTTTCTTAGGAGAAATATTTAATTTCTTAGGGGAATAATTTCTTCTGAGATCTAGATGCTTGAGTCATAAGGGTTTTAGAACATTTTCAAGCCCTACAAGGCAACATATCATAGGAAGGGGGCTTCCCTCCAAGGTACATATTTCAAATAGCAAATAGGGGCACCTGGGTGGCTCAGTCAGTTAAGCGACCGACTCTTGGTTTTGGCTCAGGTCATTTTTTTTTTTTTGAGATCTCAGGGTTGTGAGACTGAGCCCCACGTTAGGCTCTGCACTGGGCGTGGAGCCTGCTTAAGATTCTCTCTCTCCCTCTCCCCTCTCCCTAAAAAACAACAAATAGAAGGTGCCAGAGAGAGGCTGGCTTGGGTATGGCTGACTGTTGCTCAGCATACATTCAATCTCATACTCTGTGCTTTCCTACAGCAGAGGCTAGAAAGCTGAAATATATGTTTTCCAGACTCCCTCAGTGCTGGAGTTCTGGATGCCACGTGGGCTCTGGCAATGGGATGCACTTACATTCGATTTAGAGTATGGGAATGAGGCCAAGAACCTCTTCCTGTGACTGTGTCTACTGGCAAGCAGGGTCTCAGTGTCAAGAGGCAGGTGGTAGCTGGACTCAGACTTCCAAATTCTAATCTCCAGCTTTAAGAGGGAGGAGAGGCCTTACAGGGATGGAGAGGTTGTGTTCCCTATGGCGGTGGATTCCTGGTCCCTAGATTCCCTCTACAGCTGTGAGTTCTTGAACTCGATATTGCCAGTAGCCACAGCTGATCCCTGCTCCCCCATCCAATGGTTTTAGAATTATCTAATGCCCTGTATTAAATTCCTTTCTATTTAAAATACCTAGAGTTGTTCTGTTTCCTGTTCTAAATCCCGACTGATCCAGGAGATCCTTAAAAGTTTTCTGAGAACCTCAGAATTTAAATTTTTACCCCTAGTAATGAAGTACTAGCAAGAAGGAAATAAATGCAAGCTTAGTATATTTAAGTCACTCCTTTATAAGCAATTTATTCTAGAATAATTAGAAGGCATAATAATATTAGCTTCCCTTTATTGTGCATTTATAGTCATTACTCCATTTAATCCTTGTAGAAACTCCATTTTACAGAGGAGAACCCCAAGGGTTAGAGAAGTTAGGAAACTTTTGTTTGACAACATTGTAGTAGACAGAACAGTGGCCTCCCCTCGAGATGTCTCCATCTTAATCCCCAGAACCTGTGACGATGTCGCCTTACATGGCAAAAGGAGCTTTGCAGGTGTGATTAAATAAAGAATATTGATTGAGATGGGGAGATTGTCCTGAGTTATCCAGGTGGGTCCAACATCATCACAAGAGTTTTGATAAAAGGGAGGCAGGAGGCCAAAGTAGGAGAAGGAGATGTGATGATCAAATCAGAGGTCAGGGAGGGAGTGATTTGAGGATACCACACTGCTGGCTTTAAAGATGGAGGACGGGGCCATAAGCTAAGGACTGAGGGGAGCCTCTAGCAGCTGGAAAAACAAGGAAATGGATTCTCCCCTAGAGCCTCCGAAAGGGATGCAGCCCTGCTGACCCATTTTAGACTTCTGACCTCTCGAACTGTAAGAGAATAAACTGTGTTGTTTTAAGTCACTAAATTTGTGGTAATCTGTTACAGCAGCAATAGGAAACGAATACAAACATTAATATTTATTGAGATCTTATCATGTGGTGCTAGGATATACAGTTGTTAACAAAACTAAGTGCTTGCACCAATATTCCAGTTTGCATTCTTGCCTGGAGTTAAGCAGAAGCAAGAGCCCAGGCCTGTCCGTCTTGCAAGCCAACGCTCTTAACACTATACTTCGCTGCTTCCACCATGCCGAGTTCACGGCAGATGCCCAGGCCTGTGCCCTTCTTTATTCTAAGAAAGGGATCTAACAAATCTTATTCCTAACTGGATGCTGATAAATTAACACAAAGCATCGTTTCTTATTCATAAGGACCTGGAAGATTCTCTTCCTTCTGCGGGCCATTGTGGTATTTTCTGCAAAGAAGGTTTTCATCCCCCAAGTACATTTCTAGACCTTTCGTTCTCAAGTCTCTTCCTGCATACGGGGTACTTGTTAAAACACCAGCTTCTAGAGTTCTAATTCCATAGGTCTGAGTGGGGCCTGAAGGTATGCACTTTCATACTGCAGGGGATTCGGAGACAGACACACAGGGGCCTCACTTGAGAAATACTCTTTTGTATAAAATTATAGAAGAGCCTTGCGTTCTGAGTCCTGGAGACAGTATTTCCAAAATTCCAATCGCTTTAGCTCTTCTCATAGGGTTTGAAGCAGACATTCTCTTCCTGGCTACACATGCTTTGCAATGGCAAGAGGCGATTACTGATTCCCACAACGAAAAATAACAGGGGTCGTATTGTTTTGTTTTTTTCTTTGTGGTGCAGCGAACGCTGCTAGAGTTATCTCTCTTTTTAATATTATAACGTTACTACTGATCTTATTGCTTTTTTCATGTCATGTTGAAATACTCGGTGCAGTTCAACATTCTCAGACACACTCCTATACGAATGGGCTTTTTTTTTTTTTTTAATGTAAGTTAAATTCGGTTATGGATTGTTTCACTGAAACTGCCATTTACTGGTTTCTGGCTTAAGAAATTCTTTCTAAGTGACAGCTCAAAGGCTAAATTCACTTCATTGAACACAACAGAGTATGATGGCTTCCTTTAGATATTTCAGTGAACCAGAGAATTTTATTACCTGCAAAGAGCACCCTAGAAATTATCCAACCCAGCCCCATCATTGTGCAAATGAGGAAAATGAGGTTAAGAAGAGGGAAGTGGTTCACTTAAGGTTACACACATAAAGGACAAAAGCAAGACTGACAACCACTTTCCTGACTCCTGGTCTATTCAGAAGCTCAGTATCGCTGTAACTGTATGTATATACATACCCTTACGGCACTTTCATTGCTTTCAGTGTGAGTTAATTTTTTATAGTGAATAATCTGGAGAAGATCAACTTAAAAAACTCTTATTTTCGTTTTATTATTTTTCCCTTTCAAGACCTCTTCTATACTGACCCTCAACTTTTCTTCCCTAGGTATTCTGAGTAAATTTTGTGTGGATCTCTGCTTCCTTAGCCTTATTATCCTGACAACTCTCCCATTCAAATAAAAACAATGTTTGGGGGCTCCGAGTGGGGCCTGGAGCACTAACCTCACTGGGTTTTCATGCACCGTTGAGCACGTCATATCCAGCCCCAACCCCACGTCCTCTCTGCCTTAGCTCCTATAAAATGGTTTCATACAATTTACTCAAATGAAGTCCTTTGAACAGTTGTTAGGGCAGGAAACTCAACACCCCGGAATAGTGAGGACAGAGGTGGGGGTATAACAGCTGGGGGAATTGTGCTGCCGGCCACAAGCTGAGCTAGTCTGGGTCCAACTCTCAAGTTACCAGTGCTCTGATTTGGATCCAGGGGCAAGAGCCTAGAGTAGTGAAAGCCCGATTCCGTGTGAAACTCAGAGATGCCCATCCCCCAGTCTAATTAGTAAAACCAAACGACCCCTGAAGTCTTCCCATTTGCTACCTTCTTCTGCCTGAATGTTGTTCACCTACCAGTGGAAAACCCAGGGGAGAGCACTCTGACAAGCAGGGCATTGGATTATGACACAACAACTGGGTTTTGAAAGGGTGAGAGGGGTTGGTAGAGAAAGGAGAGGGCAGGTGGGGAGGGGAACCGGGCACAGTGTGGCAAATACTGGGTTAACTGTACCTCTGTCCTGATGAAGTCATGTTTCTAACACAACCGGACAGGACCCCCGGGTTCGGCTCGTACATGTAAAACAGCTACACTCGGGGATGATCCTGATGTAAGGCAGAGCAGGACAGTGAAGTGAGGGAGGGGTTCTCATTGTGTCTCTTGGCAGCAGGGCTAACAACAGTCCCAGGTGGAGGTAGTAATTTTGTGGGAGAGGCTTAAGATAAGTGTTGTGTGTTTTCACACGTCTTACAGATTTTCAGTTCAGGCATGTGAAAAGTTGGGTTGGCCCTTACAATTATTGTTGCCTTGAATTCCAGCCCATCTGGGACAAAGTCGTCTTGTTTGGTTACATCCCACTGGAAAATTAGTTCAATGTCTTTTTCTTCCTCCAGAACACAGCTTTTCTTTGTAACCATTCATTCGCTTATTTATTCTTTCAACAAATAATTATTTTTATGTACTGGCACTCGCTAGGTGCTTGGGACATGGTGGTGATAACAGACGCCTTCATAAAGCTTAAGGTCTTGTGACATGAAATAAGTCATGACAACAAAGTGTTATTAAGTGTTATGATAAGGGAAGTACAGGGATGAATAGCTGAAACACCCATCTTGTCTACTTCCCCACCTATAAAATGGGGATGATAAAAAGAATGTCTACCTCCAAGGCTGGCATGAGGACCAGATGACATGATGTGATTAAAATGCTTTGTTATGCGTCATGTCTCTTGGACTTCCTATTCAAATCCCCTATTGAAATAATTTAAATGCTGCAGAGAAAGATTTGTAAGAATATCCCTCTTATTTTGAGAGCCCTGGTTTTGGTTCCAAAAGATACAAGACTGGACCACATATCATCCACCAAATGCTGAACAAAGACCCTGTCCTGGCCTCCATGAATTAGTTACTTCCCATGAAAGTCCCACCCCAGGAGGTGCCCGTGTTCCAGAGCAGACTGCATGGACCCCGGCAGGAGCCAGCCAAATGCAAGGCACAAGAAGGGTGATGTCGTTCAAGTCTTGCTGACCAAGAACCCACCTGACCCACTTTCACTTTCCCGGCTTCCTACCATTCACTCAGCACCTCTCACAGCTGTAATCATATATTTGTGAGATCGTTTTGAACACACTCTCTCTCTCTCTCCCCTGGTAGATAGTGGGCTCTCCAGAACAGAGCCCAGGGTTGTTTGCTCACCTCCATAAGCCCCATCCCCAACCCAGGACCATGAATGGTGCAGCTCAGTCGACATTGCCTGAATGAATGACAGAATGTGCGTGACTGACTTTGACTTACACCCTTTGGAAAGTGTCATTTTCTAGCTAAACAGTAGTTTCCACTTGACATTCTTGATAATGAACTTCCTACAAGACTATTCCTGGGAGGTGGTACAAGCAGACTGCGCAATCACTGGAAGTGAAAGCTCAGGTTGAAAGGGGTCAGGACAGTCACCCAAGATCCCTTTCAAGTGCCTAGAACAGAAAATTCTAGAAAGAGTCTCACGGCCCACCTCTGGCTGGGAAACATTGTCAAAAATGAGGGAGACACAGGCTTTTGAAAACGAGGCATTTGATGCCCTACCGTGTCTGGAGAGGTAGCTGGGCTCAGCACCCTTAGGTGCGGGGGTCTAGCCAGCATTTCCAGTGTGTCCTGAAAGGAAACAGTATGTGCCCTCAGCTTCTGCTGTCCATTTTTACGCCCTGGTTGTGTATCATAATTTTAATAGGAAGGGGGGAAATGGGAATATGTTTTGAATATATGTGGTTTTTTCCCTGATACCTGCTCACACCCATGGAGGTTGTAAATTCCCAAATTCTAACACAAGAGCCCCTGTCAGGCGGCAATGACCCACCACTTTGGACTCCACTCAATGTGCACATCAAGAATGTTCTTGGCAAAGAGCAATTATAGCAGAGCAGTGGTAAAAATAATGATCATTCTCATAATTTTCAACTAAATATAACTCCTAATGACTAAAGCGCTATCAGCTAATCAGATTTTTCTGACATGCAAAAAAAATTTTTTTGAAGTCAATATTGCCTCTGATGAAGAAAATCCATATTACCTATGATATAAGTTACTTGGACTGTATACAATTAGTTGTTATACATCACTATCTTATTATTTTGAGTGTTCTAACCTTTCTTATTATGCAGTGAAGGGAGAAAAGAAGAAATCAGATTTCCTGTATACTTTTCTGGTAAGAAACTCTACATTCTGTATATGATAAAAGATAATGCCCAAGAGTCTATAGATTATCTAAAGAGAAAGTGAGTCTAATAAACAATGAAGGCTATTAGGACCTTTTGTAAGAGACGAGAGCCCTTAGATGAGAGCCCTTTTGGTTCAGATAAACCTTCGAGGAATAAACAGACCCTAAAGGGAAATGGAAGTTAGCCAACTGGCTCCCAGATGCTTTTGCAAACTGAGGGAGCGACAGCAGAATCATTGACAAACGAGTCCTTCAGTGGGCAATTGCCCGATGAGAAACTGTTCCCGAAGAGGAATTGCTAGTGATTTAGAGGCACAGTGATTTAGGGAAAGGGGCCCAGAACCAGGAGAAATAGAGCTAAAATTGGAGCAGGTTGGGGGAAGTTTAAGGGCAAAAATCACGCCCATTACAGTTCCTTTCCAAACCTCCTCTAATGAAAAATTCAGATGACCATTATGTTTGCAAGACCTATTCACTCAAGAATACCAGAATCAATATGCCTATCCCCTGAAAGAGGTAGTGTGTTAAACCTCTTCCCTACACATTTTAACGAGGAGGCAGAGGTAGACGAGGCCAGGTCTCCTGTTATGTGATTTTAAGCCGCGTGATGTTTTCCTGCACCGCACTGAATAGGAGTTCTCGTCTGAAATTTACATATGTGGTTATTTGACAAAGGTCACCGTCTCCCACTGAACTACAAGTTCTCCAATGGCAAAGATTTTTGTCTTCTTTTTTGCTAGCCATTGGTTCCTAATGTCTAGCGCATTGCCTGACGCATAGGAGACACTCATTTATTACCTAAATGAATAAATGAAGGTAGCTTAATTATCTTTCTCCTTGTTTTCCTTCTTGTCACGTTCCTTCCCTGCTCAGTATTTCCTGGCTTTCCTCCCTTTCATTTCATTTTCAGATCGAAACCAAACTTCATCTCAGCGCTTCCACACATTGGGTTCTTTCGGTGAGCAGCCCCGCATAAAGCTGGGGCAGCCCCCTTTGCCTCCAAACTAACCCCTGAAACAAAGATTGGGAGCCTTAGGGATCCCTCAGCCAGCCAGGCCTGGGAAAGGTGGTATCGTGTGGTGGTTAGAAGTAGCCCCGGGAGCGCACTGCTCGGATGTGAACAGTACTTGGGTAACTCACTGAATGTGTAATCCTACGTGAGTTGCTTCACCTTTCCAAGTTTTGGTCTCCTCAGCTGTAAAATGAGGATAATAATGAAACCAACCACGTCAAAGGGTTATTATAATGATTAAATGACTTACTATAAGCAAAGCAGCAATGACGGTGTCTGGTATGTGGAGGACACTATAAAGTAGTAGCTATTATTATCACAATGACCTCAAAACCTACATGTGGACTTTGCTACACATTTTTGTAACTGGTCCACAATTTTCACCCCAAAAGTGGAGAAAGTGACTCCGCTTTCGGCCTCTGTCCCCCGCTGCCTGTCCCTGCTCATGGGCAGTCTCCTCCCCCAGCTCTCCAGGCTGCAGGCATGTCTGCTCAGGATTAGGGATACTGAGTGCTGGTTGTCGGGGTGTGGTAGAAGCAGGGAGAAACCCAGTCAAAATCAGAGCTCAATGGCCAGCTGTTATTCCGGGGCAGAGATTTCTTTTTTCTCCATTCTTGGCCTTCAGGCAACTGTGGCCTAAGGCATTCATTCCCTTGAATCTCCAAGGAGGCATCTGTTTCTAGAAACACAGCATCATCTAAGGGCTCTCCTCTCTTACAGCTGCCTTTCCCAAACACGGACAGGAGTCAAGTGCTTGAATCTCTGTGTCACTGGAAAAAGGAATGCTTTATCACTTCCCTGCAAGCAACCGAATCTTGCTCTCCAAATCTGGTGGGAGATGAGGCTTCCGTGACGTGCAGCTCAGCAAAGCAGAAATGGCTGGAGCCCAGGCAGGGAGAAGAGGTGAGAAGCTGCCCCGAGCAGCTCAGAGGCTAGCGTCCCTGCACCCAGCAGTCCACTGCTTGGAAGAGGGCCTTTCTGAGAGAAACGGGAAAGAGTGGATGCACTGTCAACATTTCTGCATTTTGTCTCCAGACAACCAGAGAAATCAGGATGACAGGCAGAATCCCCTGCAGAGGGAAAACAGCTCTTTGCAACCCAGATTAGAGGTTTGGGAGCAGGGAGGAAGATGGAGGAGCCGTCCTAGTTCACTTCTATTTGTCCAGGATGCAACAAGTAGGGAAGAGGCAGAACCCCAGCCTGTCTCCAAGTGGTGGCCCCTGAGGTTTGAAACTGGGCAGATGGTTGGGACCAGCAGGGTACACAAAGCTGCGCCGAGGCTTTCTGGGTGAAGGAGGTCTGTGACTGCAGAGATGGAAACCAATCTGTCGGGGGCCCCAGAGGGAACATAGAAACCAGAAACTGGAAGTGCATGGAGAGAGCGAATGAGGCTGAGACAGCCGCTGTGCGCAGTCGTGTACCGAACTGCAAACCCATCCGAATTTTGCATGCGAGGCCGTGTTCGGAAGCCACGGCTGCTGAGGTTGCTTTGCCTGGGAAGCAGGGGACGTGTCGCTGGGTGTCCAGGCTCCGGGTGCCCAGGGCGGGCAAGTCCTAAGGATCGTTCTGGTGTACGTGGCGTGGAATCAAGCTTTTTAACACTTACAGGACCTCCTTCTTCCCAACTGAGCCACAAGGCAGGAACTCTGTTTCCTGAAGGTGGACTCAAAATTTCCCTGTTGGGGGGAAATGAGGAAGAGGAGAGAGATTGTCCTCACCTTCCTCCCCACCAGGTCTCTCTTCTCTGGGCCCCATATCAGAGCACTTCTATAATCTTCCCCTTTGAAATTAGCCTGATGTTTAATTTCTTATGGATTTCAATCTTTTTAAGATGTTCATATAGAAAAATCTTTTTCACAGACAGAGTATCTAATGAAGGTTGCAGGAGATCTAATTTGGAAACATTTTCTTAATAGTTATACCTCTTCAAAGGAAAGATAAAATACTTGAAACACTGGAAATTTTAATATTGATTTTTTTTTTCCCCAAAGCTGCAAAATAATTAGGACTCCAAAGCAAAAAATCTTGGGGAGGGACCCTTACCCGTTATTTAAATAGAAAAATGAGAAGAGAAGCTTTGATTTTCATGGGACGCCTGGTTGCTATTAATACTACTAGAATACTGTTAATACTCCAATGCTACTTGCTGTCAATATACAATTAATGCTATTATTAAGGTTATTATTAGTCATTATGCAAATATTCTAGAACCACACTTATTTATTTCAGCAACCATGTACGTTTAGGGCTTCTAGTTTTTCCAGGCCAAACACTCTCACTTTTATAATGCATCACATTGACATGTCATTTTCCAGTTTTCAAAAATGCTTTTAGATTCATTATCTTACATTCACTTCTCAAAATGATCTTCTGAAGCAGACACAGCAAGCATTATCATTTTTGGCTTTGTTTTTAACTAGCTTATTTTGTGAAAAATAATACTCATGCATGCGGTAATTCAAGGGCATGAATTGAAAATTAAGTCTGTCTTAACCGGCTCCACCCCCAAGTCTCCTGAGATATAACTACTGTTAGGGGTTTCCATATGTCCTTTCAGAAATTGTTATGCACACACTGGCACAATTTTAACTATATGTGCCCTTTAAAAATGAACTCACACATATGTGAGCAGGCTCTTCCCTGCTCTGTGCCTTGCTTTTCTCAATTGAAGATCTTCAGTGAGAACATACAGAGCTTGACCTCATTCTTTGTCTGACAGTCTACGTAATTGGTCCCCTAGTGATGGGTATTTAGGTTATATCCAGGCTTTTCTGTTATAAACAGTGCTGTAATGAACAATATTAGCAAAAAATGATAAAGTGCTCTCTGGTGTTTTTCAGGTATATGAAGTCAGTTAATCCTCACAACTGTTCTATGACTATCATTACTCCAATTTACCGATGAGAAAATCAGCAGAGAGACGTTAGGTAATTTGCCCAAAGTCATACACCTAGGAAGTGGTAGAGCACAGATCTGAATCCAGACCATCTGGCTCCAGGACCCAAGCTCTTGGCCAAGCACACTGTACTGCCTTTCTGTGTTTTCTGTGTACGATTAGATCTGAGAAGCCAAAAACACAGCTGGGCAAGTCGACCAAAGGGTTTGTGCTCACTGTTACACAGCCAGCTAGTGGCGGAGGGGGACTGGACATGAGCCTCCCAAGTCCCACCCCCTTGCTCAGTCCCTCACCCTCGGTGACATACCAGCGCCTTCAGAATGTTGTCTCTTTGAATTCCTGAGAAGTTCTAAAGACTTCAGATGGGAATGGAGAGTCTGCACGAAGCAGCGGTTTAGGAGTCTTTCACAGATGTGGGGCAAGGGATGAGTTTCTTTCTCCAGGTTTGAACACGCAGCTCCTGCACTAGTAGATTCTGTGGTTTAAGCAAATGTTGCCACAGAATAGCTTTCATGTAAAAATGTACTCTTTGAGTTGCGAGTTTAGAGAAAAACTACACCAAATTTTATTCCACGGTACCACTCATTTTGTCTATTACTGCAAAGAAAAACTTTTTAAATCATGAAAGTTTAGACAAAAGAATATCCAATTTAATCCTACATGACGACTCATTTACCACAGAGAAAGTGGCATGGAACCAACATTCTCCACCCAACTTGAGAATCACAGCTGCATTCTAAATCTGAAATCATCTTCCAAAGTGCTGGGCAGCACTTGAGAGTTGTAAGCAAAACTATTTTCAAGCACCTCTTGCATTTAAATAGTTCAAGAATCTCCCTCAGATCCTACACCCTCCCTGGTCCTGGCCCCACCTGATTATGAATGCCTTAGACTAAAAGGCCGGAAGCCTCCTTAGAAACCACGTAGTCTAGTCTTTCACCATCATTAAGCCTCACATCGCCCAGTGCTTTACTATCTTCCAATCACTTTGCCAATTATAAGTTCCTGTGGCCACCATGACCCCCACCACCACCACCTCGAGAGCAGGTATTGTGTCTTCACAACTAGGTGGACGGTGGTAACATTTAACTGAGAATGCAAGGCGGAGAAGGAACATGACAGGGCAGGAAAATCAAAGTGTGATTTTGTACTCATAAAACCTGAGATGTCTGTGTGACATCCAAGTGGAAACCATCAAGTACGTATTTGGATATGTGAGGCAGGAGCTCAAGGGAACTCTAGGCCACAACTGCAGACTTGAGGGTCAACTATTCATATATATGGTGTTTAAACCAAAGGACTGGATGAGTTCATCTGGAGAGACTGGATGGTCAGAGAAGAAGGTCTGTGATGGAACCCTGAGGAACTCTAACATTTGTAATTTAGGTAGGGGAAGAAGAGGCAGCAAATTAAATTAAAAAGGAGCCGCCAGAAATGGAGGAATCTTATGACACCACACAATCCAAGAAATGAGAGCGTTTCAAGAAGGAAGGGGTGATCAGCTGTTTTGAATGATGCTCAGAGGTGGGATAATTTGAGGACACAGAACTATCATCATCTCTCATATCCTCAGACTAGGGGACCCAAGTGCAACAAAGCTGCTACTATGAGCAAGCAGATGACTCGAGGCAGCAACTAAATATTTTGTCTGGTTTAGGGGACATCTTACTTAGCGATCCTTAGATCTGTGTGCCTCCCTTTACCTGATTCTCTCTCTTCCTGCCTCTCTAAATTTATGGTCCCTTTCTTGTTGACTGTACTTCTGGCTCCGCTCCAAGTCCTTGAGTTCTTCTAGCCTCAAGGAAGCTATTTATCATATCAGTTTCCAAGGTAATGTATTCATGTTTTAGGGCTGCCATAAGTCACCCACCACAGACTGGGTGACTGAGAAATTTAAATCACCACTCTGGAAGTTAGAAATCCCAGCTCAAGGTGTCAGCAGGCCAGCTTCATTCTGAGGCCTCTCTCCTTGGCTTGTACGTGGTCCTCTTCTTCCTGTGTCCTCACATGGGCTTCCTCTGGGCACAGATCTATGTCCTAATTGCCTCTTATAGGGACACCAGTCATACTGGACTAAGGACCATCCTAATGACCTCTTTTAACCTTAAGTACCTCTTTAAAGGCCCTATTTCCAAATATAGCCAAATTCTGAGGTACTAGGCATTCTGACTTCCACATATGCATTTTGGGAAGACACAGTTTGGCCCATAACGGTATATTATTTTTTTCTCAGATTCCAGCCATGATTTAAGAATCTTACTTCCATAGACCTATACAATTACTCAAGTTCTAAATTCTGCCTCTTGACCTCTGGTCTGAGGATATGAGAGACAATGATAGTTCTGTGTCCTCAAAATATCCCACCTCTGAGCATCATTCAAAACAGCTGACCACCCCTTCCTTCTTGTCTTTTACTCATTGCTTTCCTCTCTCATGCAACCTTTGAGCTTTCCCTGGCTCATCGTTGAGACTTTGCTATGATCACTTGAGTATAAACTTGTTACACTGCTGACCTTCTAAACAACAATTCATTGGAGATACACAGACTGGCCTCAGGAAAATTCAAATAATCGAAAGCATTAATGAATTATCTGTCTCCTGTCTGCTATCTCTCCTTCTAATTTATCCTACATATTGGTGCCATAGTAACCTTCCTATTAGAACAGATATCTTATATCTTCCCTACCCAAAAGCCACTGATGACTCATCATGGTCAACAAAATCCAGCCACAATTTCGAATTCAAAGTCTTTGACAAGCTGATCCCTACTCTGCGCACACCCCAGTTCTACTTGCTGCTTTACAAGAGCATCTCCTATGCCTTCCAAGCCCAGGTTATTGACTCAAACCAGAATAGTCTGCCTGCAGTGATGTCCTTTTGTTTCCCCATCCTGTGTCCTTGTCTCAATGTCCAACCCATTCTCCAAGCCTCAGCTCATCTACAAAAAACATTTCCAGATTTCCCCTCTGCCTGGGCCATAATTAATCTCTCCTCTCCTCATTGTTATATTTTGAGTCTTATTAGAGTATTCATTGCTGTTTGCTTTATATTAGGTGTGTGTGTGTGTGTTCCCCACCAGATCATGAGCTCCTAGATGATCAGGTCCCACATCACCTAGGACATAGTTCATGCTC
Organism: Halichoerus grypus; assembly: GCF_964656455.1. NCBI lineage: Eukaryota > Metazoa > Chordata > Mammalia > Carnivora > Phocidae > Halichoerus > Halichoerus grypus. The sequence goes on along the minus strand of NC_135713.1, from coordinate 65,413,740 downwards.
AGTAAATGGACTAACCTGAGGATCTTTGTGTTAGAAGTTCCAGCCTGGCTTCTATTCCAGTTTTGGCTGCTTATAACCTTGGGCAGTTCCCTTAACTTCTGTTGGCCTCCCTTGCTTCATCTCTAAAATAAGATTAATCATATCAGGGATGCTGTGAAATTTAATTATTTATCATTTTGAAAGTGCCTTGAGATCTCTAAAGATTGGCATTTCTATTTTTGTGGCATCTTGCTCACTGGAGCTTGCAGTTCTTTTAAAAGAAACATACAAAGGAGAGGCATGACTGTTCAAAGAACAGTTTTTTCAGAACCAGAAACAATTATATCCTGTATTTCAGACAAGGTCATCTTTTACCCTTAATAGCAAATGATGGAGTCTTGAAGAAACCTGCTTTTCCTACCAATGAGTTTAAAGTGACTACAGTATTTATGTTGAATTAGAAAAAGATGAGTAAGGATTCTATCATGCAGAGAACAGAGATTTCCCTGAAGGAAGAAATAAATGAAAAAAACATTTTAAACATACCAAATGTAAATGACCTTTACAGAAAGAAACCTGCTGTTTATATGTCCTGGTCAAGGCTAGCAGTAGAAATACTTACTTGAGTAATTTGTTCATTTCAGGAGGCTCAAGACATATCCAAAGTCAAGGGCAAAGGGAACAAAGTCATTGATATAATAACTCATGTTTCATACACCTTAACTCTCCCGATACTCCCATAAGATACTCAGGGCAGGGCTTACTAAGCCTGTTTTATGGTTGAGGAAACTGCGAGCCAGTGCAGTTATGCAACTTATCCAAGGCCACCCCATAAATAGTGAAGCCAGGACTCGACCTAATCTCTTGATCCAAGTCCAGGACTCCTCTGCCTCACCTCACTCCATCTCAGCCCTGCTATTCCGAGCTCTGCGCACAGGACACTGGGCTGCCTGAGAAGGATAAGATGGAAGTAAGGAGGATGGGAAGGCAGAGAACTTCCTAAAGCGATTTCAAGCCTGTCTTCCCCACCAGGTCCCTTGACCGCTCTGTGTAGGGATCCACTTTTTCCCAAATGCCAGAGTTCTCGGCACAGAGGTGAGCTCTATTTCCCTTTATTTCCCTCCCCCTTCACCTCAGGCAGGGCTCCCCTCCCCTCCCGGCTGCTGTGAGGCAGTAACTGGAAAGTACTGACAGGGAGGGTGTTAATGGTGTGAGGCCCCAACACACCCAGTGCATGAAAAGTAACATCTGGGGGGATACAGAGTTTGCACCCCCAGCAACTTTCCCTGTGGCTTTCTGAAGAGAGGACTTGGCACCCAGAGATTGTAGCTCCTACAGTCTGAGGGCAGACCCTTCGAGAAATGTCCATGGTCCAGACACAAACCTCCTGACTTCGTATCCCTTCTGTCCAGCCTCCTGCTCTGAAAGCAAAAGAGAGTGAGGCCACAGAGGAAGGAGTTCAGGAGTCCCTTCCATTTTGAAGGAAATGCAGTCATTTCCCACAGTTGGTTCTGTCCCTTGCGCTCCAACAGCACTTTTCTGGCTCTGGCAATATTCCTCACCTTGGGCCTTGGGTTATGGTTCTCTGTGGACCTGTCTTATCTCCCCAGTTGGAGCATAAGCTTATAGAGAGCAGAAAAAATATTTACTATGGTGGTAACAATAATGGCAAGGATTATTTACTGAAAACATACTGAGCGTGGTAGGTGTGGTGCTAAACACTTTCCATATCAGGTGTCGTGAATCTTTGCAACAGACTTATGAGACAGGTATCATTATTTTCATCCAGATTTTATAGCTGAGGAGATAGAGAAATGGAGAAATTATCTGCCCTATATATCACATCTAATAATCATCAAAGCCAGGACCAAGAGTGAGGTCTATCATTATCCTTCTGTGTAACCCCTGAATGACCGAGTAGACCTAGTAGAAGGGCACTTAACAGGATGCCATAAATATTTACTTGATTTAAGAAAACTTCTGTATAGCTTAATTTAGAAGGCACATAACAATAGCTAACATTTTCATTGCCAGGACCTGTACGCAATCTCTCCCTCCTTCACCTTCTTTCTCTCCCCCAAAGCAAAACATCTTTCTTTACTTTTCTTTCCATTTATTTATTGAAGAAACTGGGTCACTGCACTCCTCTTGCAGAGTTTCCTCTCCACTGGATTTTGTCAATTGTATTATAATTGTAATCCTTATAACGATCATACAATAAATCTTATGAGGTAGGTACTGTTATTATTAACCATTTGCAGGTGAGAAAAACACGGCTCAATGATGATGGAGCTCAATGGATGATTCCAAAAATGATGGAACTTTTGCTTAAGGTGACATAAGAAGTGGTAAATGAGGACACAAACCTGGATCTCACTGACTACAGGGCCTGTGCCCCTGGCCACCAGGTCAAACAGCCTCTCCTATGGGTTTACCCAGTGAGCATCCACCAAATGGGTATCAATCTCTCTGCTGTAATTCATTTTACCACTTACACTGAGAACCAAAACTTAAAATGGAAGAGCACGTAGATGTTTTATGTTCATTTGCAAATTTTATGAGGATCATAACTAACATTCAATGTTTGGTTAAAGAAGCATAGCATACACAGTTCTCTAAAATGATAAACTTAGAAATTTGTCCTTAACCAAAGACTTTATCATGGGTAGTTAACTTACACGTTTTTTTCTTTACAAAGTTCTTTAACTCGTAAGTTGAAAAGGTAAAATATATAAGTTCAAAAAGGATTTGGATAAAACAATAGATCCACAGTGGCTTATAACGGGCGTCTGGGTGGCTCAGGTGGTTAAGCATCTGCCTTTTCATGATCCCGGGGTCCTGGGATCGAGCCCTGCATCAGGCTCCCTGCTCGGCGGGAAGCCTGCTTCTTCCTCTCCCTCCCTCCCAGCTCGTACTCTCTCTCACTCTCTCTCAAATAAATAAATAAACAATCTTAAAAAAACAAACAAGCAAAACAATAGATCCACAGTGGCTTACGAAAGGAAGCCAAGGATATTTGTGATAAATACCCTGTTTTTAAAAATTATAAATAAAAGTGATAAATACTTATTTTTTTAACATTTGGGAGAAAATTTAAAGGACAAAGAAAATAAAAGCCACCCACCAAAGCCTTTTGAGGTTGATGGGAAAAGCAGCCAGTCTCCTCCACATTACGTGACTGCAGAGGTGAAGTTTGGCTTGCAAGTGGCAAGAGTCTGATTCCCACTGTGGAATCTCTGGAGAAGTTTCCAGAAGGGATAGATCATATGTTCACAGGCCCTGGAGTAGGGAGACATTTGAGATAAGAAATAAAGTATCTAGTGCTAATGGGGTAAGAGTCATTAAAACCTGGAATTAAGATCTGAGAAAGACACAAATCATAAAATACAGATATTCGTACTTGTAAGAATGAAATGGAAAAAAAAAAATGAAGAGCGGAAGACAAAGGATGTAGGTTTACAGTTTAGGTGAGTTCCAGAAGTTTTGATACGAAAATACTTGCATTTTTAAAGACAGAGATTTTGACCCTTGTAAGAGGAGGTCAAGTCACAGGATGAAATGGAACCTAAGAGACTGAGCCACAGAATATTTCTAAACAGACAAAAGACCTCACCTCTCCCAAAGATGCCAAGCCAGAGGTTAACAATGCCACAGCCAAGACTGTACTCCAGCCACTCCCTGAGCCTGCCATTGCAGACCCGTCCTGACTTCCCCTGCCCAGGCCTTCACTCTTGTCTCACTCACATTACAGTGTACCCACGCTGTTCCAGGCAGGTTTCTTTTTTTTTTTTCCAGGCAGGTTTCTACTGCAACTGATAGTAGATCTGGGTTGAGAACCTTGCTACTCAACGTGTGGTCCCCTGGACCAGCAGCACCAACATCATCTGGAGGCTTGTTAGGAATGCAGAATCTCAGGTCCCAACCCAGACCTTCTCAATCAGAACCTCATTTTAATAAGATCCTTAGCTATGTAATTAGCTTGTCTCAATGATGATTCCTGACTCGAGACCCTGGCAGTCCTTGGAAAAACATCATCCAATTTCTTCAATCCAGACCTCGGGTCCCCCCTTTTCCCAGTGTCATGTAACCCAGCCTGGACACATTCACCAAACCATTTTATAGGACACTCATGCTGGGGAAAAAGCAATGAATGAAACAGAAAACATCCTTACCCTCATGGAGCTTACATTCTGGAAGAGGGAGATAGATTGATAAAAAAAATAGATGGCTAAAAAATGAAAAACAAACAACAAACAAACAAAAAAACCTGGTTTTCTGCAAAGTCACCTCTACTCCGGCACCAAGGTCAGGGCTGGGGCCCTCTGTGTAGAGATCTACTGTCTCTGGCCTGACATGCACCTCCACCCCCTTCTGTCTGCCGATGAAGGAGAAAGGCCTTGTTGACCCCCGTGCTGAGAGCTGGCATAAAGATCGGTGTCCGGCAGTTCCCTGGGCAGATGGAAACAGTTTGACATTGCCCTGCAACTGGCCCTTCTCCAAATGTAATTCCTTCTGGAGATAGTCACAGTTCTAAAGGTAACCACATGCACATCTGTAATATCACTTGGGGTGCTTATTATGTTATTTAATGAGTGGGGCGTAACAGATCAGAGTTTTACAGAGAGACCTAATAAAGCAGGCCTACTGATTTTTTCCAGTCGTGAGACTGCCCCACAGCTCCTTTGCTGGCTTCCCTCAGCTCATTTCCACACGCAAAAGAGCCACGAGTGTAGGCGACAGTGGGAGGCCCTGGTTTCTTAGGAGCCAAAGTGACAGCAGGCTCAGCTCCTGGTTGGTCTGATTTTAAAATTGGGGCTCACCACAGTTCATTTTGGGGAAGTTTTATTATCATTATTTTTGTTTAGGCAAAACACCCAACCATAAACTAATTTGAAGATTTTCTATCAAGAGCGAAGAAAAGCAGACTACCAGCAAAATGGGGCCAAGCAGAAAAGGGGAACGTTTCTTCACCAGCACAAGGGAAGTCTGAACTCAGAAGCCTGCTTCAGCCAGAATGAAAGAACAGTCTCTCTTTCTCTCTCTTTCATAACCCTGGCCCAACTTGCTTTTAAAAATTCTGCAGCCTGGTATGTTTACAGAAATCCACTCAGGCATACATAGTTACATTTCTTTCTTCCAGAAAGATTTTGATTTTACGGTTTCAAAAAATATACCTATCATGTCAGGCCTAAATGAAGTAACTATTTACATTCCTTTAGTTCTCCTAATCTTTACCCACATACACACATACTTTTTACATGTTTCTTATCATTGAGTATGCACAATTTTGCTTTTCACATTTTTAATTGTGCGTTTCTACTGGCGATTTTTTTTCAAGTCATCAAGTATGACTTGAGACCCTGTTCTCTAATTCTTGCACTTCAAAATGGAAAAGTTTTGTTTTAAAGTGATTAAGTTATTATAAAAACTGGGTTGCAAGAGTTGCTTCAAGTGGAATATCTGCTTTATTTAGTTTCTGGGTTAAGAGATGCTACTTAAACTTCACAGGGTCATCATCTCCCTGGTCGTCTGATTCTGCCCTTTGCTCTATGTCCTTCATGCAGTGTTTCTAAAAATGAAATGCCAATATGAACTTCATAGGAGACAAATATTTCCTAATAGATTTCAAACAGGGAAAATTGAAACTATGAGCCTAGTGATACAGAAGAATCAGCTTGAACAGAGGGAAAGACAGTGGTGGTGTTGATGACTAAGGGATTTGACAATCCTGAGAATCCAAGAAAATTTTTAGAAGCACATGGAAAAAACAAAGAGGTTCTTGGAGACAGCATCAAAGGCTTCTTTTGTCTAGAACTTGTTAAAGTACCTCTATCAATTCAAAGCATTAACCTCTCTACATTGTTCTCTTTATAGATAAAATGTGAAGGGAAAGGACATTACTGAACACATTACTCTTCACTGTTGTCCAAGAAATTATGACAGATGATGCCCTAGGTCCCCTGGGACTTATGCATAATAGAAAGGAGTAAAGAGCAAAGTTTTACATCTTATGCCATGTTCAAGACAAGAAACTTAATATCAAAGTTTGTTTCAGATGGTAAATTAAAACTGCATATTTAAAAAGGAGAGCAAAAAATAGCGTAAAAGCCAGCCCCAAATTTACCAAAAAAGAACTAAATTAGGAAGTGGAAACACCAATACTATTGTATTATTG